>NW_017671941.1:230863-233434 GCF_001879085.1 Nicotiana attenuata | reverse complement strand
AGTTAGAGTTGTTCTTGGACTCGAATGTCAAAGGATCCACAATTCGAGTTCTTATCAAACTCTGATTACTAACTCTATAAATATAACGATTGTTCTCTTTTACAGGTGAATGCACATAAGCAGAAGTTAAGCATATTTGAGAGCAAAAAGATCAAGTCTGATTTGCAAGCAACATATGCGAGATACAAGTGTGCACGTCTGAAGCTACATGAACTAAGATAGAAGAACCAGTTTCATCATTGTGTTTATTCTAAGTCTAGTTCAATTGTAGTAGGTTTTCATATTGTACCTTTTAGCTTTATCTAGAAGCAATTGTAATAGGTATATTGAGTATTCAAGTTAGAGTTAACTTGAAAGTGTCGCAACAGTTGAGGCTGTGTGCTACACTGGGATTAGAGTTAATCCTTAGGTTTACAAAGAGTTTTGTAAATGCAGTTTTTGGCTCAGTGATTTTAGTGGAGTTTGGGAAAATCCTACTGAGTAGTAGGTCGTGGTTTTTTCACCTTTTGAGCCAGGTGTTTTCCACGTAAAAATCTCTGTGCACTTTATTTTCAGTATTTATTATTCCGCAAACTGCTGTAGTTAGAACACTTAGAAGAACCAGGTTCTTCTAACGCGAAAATTAGGTACCACACAAATCACCCCCCCCCCCCTCTTGTGTGGTATTGACGTTTAAAACATCAGTGGAGTACAAAAGCCGTTCGCCAAATCTGCGTTGTGGACCGTCCTGCTTATCTTCAGTGAGTCTAAGAATCTGTGCACAGCTACAGTTCTCGGGGCAACCAAGTACTTATGTCTTAAAGGAACCTCATCATTTTCGATGTAGCCAGCTATTTCTTCTAAGGTCGGGGTAAGTTCAAAGTCCGAAAAATGGAACATGTTGTGTGCCGGGTCCCAGCATGTGACCAATGCTCTGATAATGTATCCCCGAGGCACAATCTCCAACAAACCGGTATGCCCTTTCAAATATTTTTTGACTTCATCTTGCCCTTCTCCTCCTAGGTCGTTCCACCACAGACACAACTCCAAAGGGATTTTATGCATGATTGAAAAAGGTTCATTTTGAATCGTGCTCATCCTGCACATTTATTAAGGTGATTTAATCACTTATTTTGACCTAAAAAGGAAAAATGACACTATTTTTGTTCAAATTTCCAATTTAAAACAAACAGCCGGTTTTGCAGATACGGCCTTTCAGCACTTCAGTGAGAAGATTTTAAGGTTGTGCCCGCTAACCGTTGAAACTGACCCAAGGTGGCTGTTCTCGCAAAGACAGCCTTCCGGCGCCCTTTTAGGGACATGCGGCTTGTTTTAGATAAGCATGGCCTCACCTGACTTATTCATGACAAAACTAAAACTTTTGTTATTTTTTGTCTACTTTTGCAAAAGGGAAGTTGGACCCGATGGGGGTTGCCTACGTATCCCACACCTTGTGGGACTCAAACTAGCGTAGTTCGGGCAGATAAAACTGACTATTTTCGAAAACTAAACTCTTTTTATTTTTTGTTGGCAAATACACTATTTTTGAAAGCAAGACTCTTTTTTTTATATTTTCTTTTTCAGTGGCAAATAAACAAACTAATTTTAAAATAAAACTCTTTGTGTTTTTCTTTTCCATTGGCAAACAAAACAAACTAAAAATACTTTTCTTCTCTTTTTTTCTTTCATTTTTCTCAAAAATCCGGCAGAATTTCGGCACTACTTGGACATTGGTTTTTCTAATATAGGTAATTAACTCTCTACACTGCTATTTTCTCTTTTTCTCTTTTTGTCTTTCAATTTTTCCAGATATTCAAAGCCGGTCAGCATGCGAGTCCAAAACAGATAAATGCACAAGTAGGATGCATCAGGATGGTCCATTATTCCGGGTACACCTGTCCTAGACGGACCCAACCCCTGTGTTGAGTCCCCTAAGTCAAAATGCACATGATGCAAATAAGCGTTCTTACTAGGGATCCGGCATAAAGTCAAGTTATTCTAGGTTCAAAACCTGGGTATAGGTTCTAGACTGTGTACCCGAGCGGACAACTCGAGTCGAGGAGGGGGCTACGTACCGGGAACCAAAATTCCATCCGGCTTAGTAACTTGTCCGGCCTCTTTCTTATTTTAAGGTATGACACTAACAGAATAGGGAGTCTCCACCAGTGAGCACATCCCCAAAGGTGAGAAGAGAAGGGTTTCGGCACAGTTTATATACAGTTCAGATAATATCAAAGCGGTAAAGCATTTAGCACATAAGGCATGGAAACATGTAGGAAAATCAGATAAAGCCAAACATAACAATAATTCTAAGCTCGAATTCTTAAACCCTGAACCGAAGTTCTGGGTTTGTGTCCCCGGCAGAGTCGCCAGAGCTGTCACACCTCCTTTTTACCTACTACACCCCGTGAAGGTTATAATAAAAGAGTGCACCCGTATTTAGGAAGGTAAAATTATTTAAATTGCGTGCCTAAAGAGACTATCGCGTTATTATCTTTGGGGAAGGCCGTGAAATTCGCTAAACGGCCCATCTCGAAGTCTAAGTATTTTTAGTATAAGCATTTATCGAGGGCCCCGCAATTTATTTGTTTT
>NW_017671941.1:221426-228191 GCF_001879085.1 Nicotiana attenuata | reverse complement strand
AGTGGTGTAAATTTGGTCGAATTTTGACGAGTTTGCGTCTTGGCCGGAGTTTTTTGATCTGATATTCGAGAGGCTGGGTTGTGATTCGAGGGGGATGGTTTTGGGGGTTGGAAAGAGGAGGGGAAGGGGAGCTTGTGGTGAAATTTTGGGGGCGTTTGGAGCTCCGCCGCCGGCGGAGACGATTTCCGGAGGCGGCTCACAGTGGTGTTACACAGGGTCTTGTTTGGGTATATTGGAGACGACGATCTGGGGGTGGGGGTGGGGATATCCGACCGTTAAATATTAATTGACCCACAGTTGAGAGCCGTTGATCTATTGTACCTCGACGGTCCAGATTTGTTTGGCACTAAACGGCGTCGTTTTGATGGTTGTAGAGTCGGACCGGGTTGGGGGATGGGTGTGGGCTCGAACTGGGGTCACTTTGGGCTGGATTAATTCAGAAAATGGCCCCAATTTGGTCTACTACTAAGACCACCCCTTTTGATTTCAATTGTTTCTTTTATTTCCTATTTTTTGTTTTTGTTTTCATTTGTTTATATTTTTTATATTTTCTGACTTTATAAAAATGCAAAAAAAAATTAAAATAAAGACCTAATATATTTTCAAAGTTACACTAATTAATTCCTATAATTGTTTAAAAACTATTTCGTGGCAAATTCAACAATTAACAATTAAAAATGCAAAAATGGACTATTTTTGTTATTTTCTTTATATTTTGTTCTAAAAAACACTTAACCCCTAATTAATCCTAAAATAAAAAATTAAATCCTAAGTGCAAATGCCAAATGTATTTTTTTTATATTTTCATATGAATTAAAACAAACACCAATAAAATGCAACAATTATCAGAAAAAAATAATAGTTCATAAAAATTGTAAAATAATAAAAAAAATCATTTTGTTTGAATTTTTGGGAATAATTCATATAGGGCAAAAATTACGTGCTCACAAGGAACGCTGCTATATTCTCAATATGAGAATTTTACTATGACGGATGGAGAAACCATCCAAGAGATGTATACCAGGTTCACTACACTGACAAATGAACTTGAGTCTCTTGGAAGGTTTATCCTGGAAGAAGACAAGGTTGAGAAGATCTTAACTAGAGTTCTGCCAATTTCCTGGGAAAGCAAAATCACAGCCATTCAGGAATCCAAGAATATTTCTACCCTAAAATTGGATGAACTGATTGGAAATCTGACTGCTTATGAATTGAGAAGGCAGACTATGAAGATGGATGCTCCAATGAAAGAAAGAAGTCTGGTTCTCAGAATCTCAGAAGGATCAGATCTTGAAGATGATGAGATGGCTATGATAACCAGGGATTTCAAAAAGTATCTTATGAGAGGAAAGGGTCCTTCAAGAGGAATAACCTCCAACAGATCTCGGGCTCCTGAGAAGCAGACTAACGATGGTTGCTATAAGTATGGTAAGACAGACCACATGATCAAGAATTTCCCTCAATGGGAGATTGAGTGGAAGAAAGAAAGAGCTGAACGGAGAAACAGGAAGAAGGAACAGGTCCAACCAAAAAGGAACAAAGGTTCAACTAAAGCTATGGTTGCTGCATGGGGAGAAACCTCAGATGAGGGCTCAGAAGATGAAGCTGAAGATGAGAAAGCTCGCATGGCCATCGGAGAATCAGAGGATGAACAGGAGGTAAGTATCCTACATCTTAAAGAAAAGATTAATTTTTTGTCTAAAGAAAGGTTGGCTGAGCTATTATTGGACTTCATTGATGAGTCTGAAATAATAAACAGTGAGAAGGATGTTTTGTCTAGGGAATGTGTTATCCTAGAAGCAAAATGCAAAAGGATAGAGTCTAGGGCTGATGAGAGTGACAACACAAATGCTGAGTTGAAGAACCAGGTTCATGAACTTGAAAATAATGTCCTAGAACTCAGATCTGAAAATATTAAACTGAAATTAGGGACAGGAAAGAAAATGGTTGATCAATCATTTCTCACACTAGAAGAAAATCTAGAAAAAATGAAAGATGAACTATATAAGAAAGATGAATTGATTAAGGCCCTAAAGGAAGATTTAGGAAAGGTAAAGCATGAACTAGACAGAACATGCAAATGGAACAAGGCTTCTGATGCACTCTCCTGGCTGCAAGAACATCACAGCAGCAACAAGAGAGGACTTGGGTTTGGGACACAAGCTCCAAAATGGGATCCCAAAAACAAGTACCTCACACTTCCTGAAAATAAGATCTGCACACACTGTGGTAAGACTGGCCATTACAAAAATGAATGTAATGCAAAAGAAAAGGCCAGTCAAAAGAACAAAGCCTTTGTTCAAGAAAAACACAAACTGCCTGGTTGGGCAAAGAAAAATTTAATTCATCCTTTTGCCCATAGAAAGGGACCCAAACTAGTTTGGGTTCCTAAGACTAACCCATGATTTCATTTTACAGGTCCAAGTGAAGGGGAGTAGCCAAATATGGTACATGAATAGTGGCTGCTCAACATATGACTGGGAACAAGGACCAGTTCCTTTCACTTGAGAACCTAAAAGGAGGTAATGTCTCCTTTGGAAATGGAAAGAAAGGTGAGATCATTGGGGTTGGAAAGGTAGGAAAGACAGACTCTCATTCCATCGAGAATGTCTATTTGATAGATGGCTTAAAATATAGCCTGATAAGTGTGTCACAACTGTGTGACAGAGGTAATCTTGTAGCTTTCACCTCTACCAAATGCTTTGTGATTAACCTTACTACTGACAAGATTGTTTTGCAGGGAAAGAGAGTTAACAATATTTACATTGTAGATTTGTCAACTCTCTCTGAAAATGAACTCACTTGCCTACGTGTGCTAATTAATGATCCCCTCCTTTGGCACAAAAGACTTGGTCATGCCAGTCTAAATCAATTGAACAAATTAGTCTCCAAAGACTTGGTGATAGGGTTACCTAATATCACGTTTAAGGAAGACAAAGTTTCTGAGGCATGTGCAAGGGGGAAGCAGGTAAGGTCATCCTTCAAATCCAAGAAAATGGTAAGTACATCCAAGACGTTGGAACTGGTTCATATGGATCTCTGCGGTCCAATGAGAACCATGAGCAGAGGTGGAAAGAGATATGTAATGGTGCTTGTTCATGATTACTCTAGATTTACCTGGGTGATGTTTCTAACCTCTAAAGATGAAGCATTTGAAATGTTCACTGCTTTTGTAAAACTCAGAAACAGTTAGGAAATCAACTTGCATCCATTAGGTCTGATCATGGAACTGAATTTAAAAATGCAAAGTTTGGTGAATTTTGTGATGAAAATGGCATAGATCATAATTTATCTGGTCCTAGGACCCCTCAGCAAAATGGGGTAGTTGAAAGGAAGAACAGGACCCTTGAGGATATGGCAAGGACCATGCTTCTTTCCAGTAAACTACCTCACAGCTTATGGGCAGAGGCTATAAAAACTGCATGCTACATAATCAATAGATGCATGACTAGACCTCTTGTAGAGAAAACTCCCTATGAGTTACTTAAAGGGAGAAAACCAAACATATCCCATCTTAGGGCTTTTGGTTGCAAGTGCTATGTGCACAATAATGGCAAAGACTCCCTAGGTAAGTTTGATCCCAGAAGTGATGAGGGAGTATTCTTGGGATATTCTTCACATAGCAAAGCATATAAAGTGTTTAATAAAAGAACTCTGTGTGTAGAAGAAAGTTGTACATGTTGTATTTGATGAATCTAACATTCTTTCTGAGAGACAGGAACATGAAGATGAAGCCATTGGACTGGTAAAACAATTGACTGAAGCCACAGCTCAAGTCAAAGTGGCATCAAAGGAAGGAACAGGTGATGGAACAAGTCCTTCAAATCAGGGCAACCTGACAGGGGGAACTAATCTGAGAGAAATTGATCAAAACTCTCTGAAGGAACCTGTACTTGAACCTGTTCCTCAGCAACAGAACAATCAAGAAGCATCTAGCAGGAACCAGCTGGCAGGGAAATCTTACAAGTATCTGAGCTCTCATCCCATTGAGAATATCATCAATGATCCAACATGTGGAGTCAAAACTAGATCTCAACTGAAGAATTTGTGTGCATTTGATGCTTTTCTGTCCATCATTGAACCCAAAAATGTTGTTGAAGCTTTGCAGGATGCAGATTGGGTCAATTCTATGCAGGATGAACTCAATCAATTTGAGAGAAGTCAAGTCTGGCATTTGGTTCCAAGACCCAAGGACAGATCAGTCATTGGCACAAAATGGGTCTTCAGGAACAAACTAGATGAAGATGGAACGGTTACAAAAAACAAGCCAAGGCTGGTGGTTCAAGGCTACAGTCAAGAGGAAGGTATTGACTATGATGAGACCTTTGCTCCAGTTGCTAGACTTGAATCAATTAGACTCCTCATAGCCTTTGCAGCACATATGGAATTCACTCTTCATCAGATGGATGTCAAAAGTGCCTTCCTAAATGGCTACCTCAAGGAAGAAGTGTTTGTGAAACAACCTCCAGGATTTAAAAGCAAGGAGTGTCCTGAACATGTGTACAAGCTAGATAAGGCTCTATACGGTCTCAAGCAGGACCCAAGAGCTTGGTATGAAAGATTGTCAAAATTTCTACTGGAGCATGGGTACAAAAGAGGTAAAATTGACAGCACTTTGTTCCTAAGGGAAAAAGGTAAAGATCTTCTTGTTGTACAAATATATGTTGATGACATAATATTTGGGGCCACTACAGAAAGGTTGAGTAAAGACTTTGCAAAACTAATGGGAAGTGAGTTTGAAATGAGTATGATGGGTGAACTCAACTTCTTCTTAGGCTTGCAGATCAAACAAAGTTCAAATGGAACTATGATCCATCAGCAGAAGTACACAAAAGAACTAATCAAAAAGTTTAAAATGGAAGAATCCAAAGAAATAGATACACCTATTTGCTACTGCCACTAAGTTAGATATTGATGAACCTGGTTCATCAGTTGATCAGAAGCAGTATAGGGATATGATTGGTTCATTTTTGTATCTTACTGCCAGCAGACCTGACATTGTTTTCAGTGTAGGGCTTTGTGCTCGTTTCCAGGAAAATCCAAAGGAGTCACACTTGACAGCTGTCAAAAGGATATTGAGATATTAAAGGCACCACTGATTTGTGTCTTTGGTATCCCAAAGGTAGTAATTTTGACTTAATTAGATACGCTGATGCTGATTATGCAGGTTTTCTAGTGGATAGGAAGAGCACCTCTGGTATGGCATACTTCCTGGATTCTTGTTTTGTATCATGGGCTACCAAAAAGCAGAATTCAGTAGCTCTCTCTACTGCTGAAGCTGAATATGTTGTTGCTGCTTCATGTTGTGCTCAATTGATGTGGATTAAGCAACAACTGGTAGATTTTGTAATTGAAGTGGGGTGCATACCAATATTCTGTGATAACACTAGTGCTATAAGTATGAGAAAGAATCCTGTTCATCATAAAAGGACTAAGCACATAGATGTTAGGCACCACTTCTTAAGAGATAACTATGAGAAAGGGTTAATCTCCATAGAATTTTGTGCTACTGATAAGCAAATAGCTGACATCTTCACTAAGGCATTAAGTAGAGAAAACTTTGAAAGGAACAGGTTGGAATTAGGGATGATTAGGATCACCTAAAAGGTCCAGTTCAGAATGCACAATGAAAAAAAATATATAAAAAAATTGAAAAAAAAATTTGGTTAGGAGTTCTTAATTCATGTAAATATCTAGACTAATTCTTACTCAGTCCCATACTTTGACTAGTATACTCATGTGACATGTGTTTATATGACTCACTGATCTCTTACAAAGTTTTCTATTCTGACATTTGAGGCATAATCAAGAGAAGTTCTACTTGAAGAACCTGGTTCATCAATATATGCTCATGAGAAAGTTCAGGTATGTTTCTATACTTTGCACAATTAGAAAGATGAAATTATCAATCATGAGCAGAAGTCCTTGTTACACCAAACGTCCAGAAAATTTTATCCGTTGAGCAATTGAACCAGT
Source organism: Nicotiana attenuata (assembly GCF_001879085.1). Classification (NCBI taxonomy): domain Eukaryota; kingdom Viridiplantae; phylum Streptophyta; class Magnoliopsida; order Solanales; family Solanaceae; genus Nicotiana; species Nicotiana attenuata. The sequence continues at coordinate 222,215 of NW_017671941.1, read as the reverse complement.
TTCATTAAACTAGGAGCCTAACTATAACGGGTCTCTTCCCTAAAATCTAGCGATTTTCATTGATCACTTAGGAGACCGGAACTCTAACTTGATTAGACTCCTACTTGACCTCTGAAAAGGCTGCCATTACTGCCCTAATCATGACCTCTCTTTAAAAACCCACCAAATCACTCATAACCGTCACTCTAATTCTAAAATTTATGATCATCTGCCTTCTTCTCCAAAAATCCCCAAAATCCCCAGAAATTCTCCGCCATGACTAATCCCCAAGACAACCCCGGAACTCCCCCACCAGTCTCCCCCAACACCTCATCTTCAACTCCTCCTAGTGAACCCCCAAAACCCAAATTTCGTCGCCAGAAAATGTTAGCTAGAAAAACAGTTGCATCTGGTTCTTTGAGAAAAGTCTTGAATGAAAAACTACAGGCTAGTCAAAGGAAGGAAGTTACAACCAAAGAAAGCGACTCAAGCTCTGAATCTGAGAAATTTATCTCTGCTAGTGAAGGAGAAGAACTTGGGTCTTCTGACACTGACAAGAGTCAAGAAACCCCAAGAGATTTAAACACTTGCTTATTGTTTTATGATGTATTAGAAAGGGAGGATAATAGGTTTGTTCTGGTAGGGACTGCTAAAAATGTTGAAGGGGCTGAATCTAGTAAAATAAGAAAGAAAAAGAAAGGGAAAGTTTTAGCTATATGTGGTAGTGGAGAAGAGGGAGGCATGAAGTAAGGGGGAAATGGGTCAGGTGAAGCTGCTGAGGGTCTGATAAATTTGAGTGAACAACCAGAT
>NW_017671941.1:195176-220343 GCF_001879085.1 Nicotiana attenuata | reverse complement strand
GGCCTTGCTTTCATTGTTAAGCTGCTGACAGGGTTCTCAATGGTTCAAAGGCTCATGCCATCCCTTATGGGTTTATTGTGACAGCTGTGCTGGACAAGCTGAACGTTCCTTTGAAAAATGGGAGGATGGCTTTCAGAAAGAGCATTTTGGCATCAAGACTCTTCAGGCCTGTGATTATATCCTCAGTGTAGGCCCCCTATTAACCTGCTCATCAGTGAAGACTCCAGTAAATAGCAAGGTCAGAGCTTTGGTTCATAGTAGGGACAAAGGATGCTGAGATTGCAAGGCTTCAAGCTCGAGTTGTTGAACTGGAAGAAGGAGGAATGGGTTAAGAGCTGAACTTGCAAAGGAAAAAAGGAAAAGAGTGAAGGAATGCTCCAAACCCATGCTTAATCTGCTACAAACCCAATCTCTAGCCTCCTCAAGCCTTAGGTTTCCTTGTCTTGTTCTAAACCAGTCTAGAAAAACCCCCCAGTGACCAGTTTCGGGACTTTCTGTTTTTGCTCATGGTTGGTGTTTTTGTTCTTTCTTTTTGTGACTGTTATGTAGAAGCACTGCTTATCAATGACAATGTGCATTTCTCTTGCTTTATGTTAATTCTGAATCTTTATATTATTTTTTGTCAAGATGATTTTTGATTAACTAAACATGCTTTTACTTGCAGTGCCCAGTGGCCATGAGTTGAGTAACTTAATTAATATTCTGGATCACATCTATTTTATGAAACTTTTCGATTGATGCCAAAAGGGGAAGATATTGTGCTTAAACTCTATTATCTGAACAGTGATGTTTATGACCTAATTAAATCTGGCCCCTTAATGATAAGATAAAATTTTATTCAGCTGAGTTCCGCAGGTTCTCTGATCAGTAAAAGCACAGAGTTGGTCATCATCAAAAGGGGAAATTTGTTGGCCATGTTCAGTAGAAGTTTTGAAGATTGACAAATGAACTCAGTAATGGACCTGGTCCATCTGGTGAAACACAGTGTTTATCAACCATTGCATATGAGATGCACGTGAGGAAGATATAACGTAGAGATCAAGCAACAATATCTTCTGAACTAAATCGAAAAGATTGCAGCTGGGATAAGGAGAACAGTCTCCTTATGAGGAGAGAACACAATCCTAATCTAGGATAAGGGTTGGAGTTTGTATTGGTCAAGGACTCAAAATCGTCTAAGGATAAGCAATAGAGTCTCAATCAAACTATAATTACTAACTCAATAAATAACTGAGTTTGTTCTCTTTTACAGGTATTGCACATACGCAGAAGTAAAATATAATTGACAGCAAAAGAGCAAGTCTGTTTTGAAAGCAATATATGTGAGATATAAGTGTGCACTCCTGAAGCTACTTGAACGAGAGAGAAGAACCAGTTCCATTGTCTTTATTCTTATTCTAGTTCAATTGTAGTAGGAATTTCTGTTTGTACCTTTCAGCTTATTTAGAAGCAATTGTATTAGGTACTTTGAGTATTCAAGTTAGAGTTAACTTGAAGTTGTCGCAACAGTTGAGGCTGTGTGCTACAACGGGATTAGAGTTAATCCTTAGGTTTACAAAGAGTTTTTGTAAATGCTGTTTTGGCTCAGTGATTTTAGTGGAAGTTTGGAAAAATCCTACTGAGTAGTAGGTCGTGGTTTTTTCACCTTTTGAGCCAGGTGTTTTTCACGTAAAAATTCTCTGTGTTCTTTATTTTATGCATTTATTATTCCGCAAACTGTAATAGTTAGAACACCTAGAAGAACCAGGTTCTTCTAGAGCGAAAATTGGGTACCACACAAATCACCCCCCCCCCCTCTTGTGTTGTATTGGCGTTTAGAACATCATCATTGACTGTTAGCATTTTTAACTCTACTGTGATATTTCATGTTGTTTTATCTTATTATATGTATAAACCAGTAGGGCCCTGACCTGATCTCGTCACTACTCGATCGAGGTTAGGCTTGGCACTTACTGGGTACCGCTGTGGTGTACTCATGCCCTTTCGTGCACATGTTTTTCGTGTACAGATCCAGGTTCTTCTTCTCAGCCGTACTTCCAGTGAGGCGAGGCCATCCAGAGACTTCGAGGTATATCTGCCGCGTCCGCAGACCTAGAAGTCTCTCTCAATTCTCCCTTCAGTTAACTTTCCTGTATTTTCTTCGTTCTTGGACTTCTGGAGTTAGAAACATTATGTACTTTTTTAGCTTGTGATTCATGAGATTCCGGGTTTTGGGAGTGCTATGTTCAGTTCGAGAGTGTTATTATTGTATATGCCAAGCAACATTTTAAACTCCTTTATTATTTTACCTGTTAATTGTTAGTTTCGTATCTTTATTTCATTTTCTGCAAATTGTTAGGCTTACCTAGTCGTAAAGACTAGGTGCCGTCACGACAGTTCATGGAGGGAGAACTTGGGTCGTGACAATATGTATTCATGTTTTATGAACGATGGTTCATTGATATAATATTTTCCCACTTGCAATTGTACATTTCGAGTTGTGGCTATGTTGGGCCATGATAGTTGCAGAAGAAAAAATGAGTTACAGAGTGGCTCGCTCGGGCCAGTACGGCACCAGGTGCCAGCCACGCCTCCCCAGGTTCGGGGCGTGACATTAATTATGTAATTAAAAAATACACTGTTTGGGAATCTAACTAAGGGCAGTGATGTGGCAGGATACTATTCTACCAGTAGACCAATGGTACATTTTGGTTTAAGATTTTTTTATTTATTTATTGTACTCTTTAATTGTATTTTCGCATTAAAATAACCGATCGATTTCGGTCGGTTTTTTTAAAATATAAAATTACCAACCAAAATCAGTTGGGTTTTTAAAATTGGCCGACCAAAATAACCGACCGATTTCGGTCAATTTTTAGAATACTTTGGTCGATTTTTAATTTATTTTATATGAAAAAACAATCAAAGTTGGTCGGTTTCTTAAAAAATAAATTTTACGGGATACCGAAATAGTTGCCCACATTTTTGCACCATCGTAAAATTTTTTTAATAATATATTTTGAAAAATTGACCGACTTACGTCAGTTTTTTAACCGAACTCGTCGGTCATCAATTTTGACCGAAATTTTAGTAGTGGTTGCTTTATGTTTTCAAGAGTTGAATTAGTACTTGAGAATAACAAATGTTGGAAAACAAACTAATGGTTGGAACTTCACATAAGTTAAACGCGCCTCAAATTTAAAAATGTACTCCTTTATGTGGCAATATTACTTAGGGGTGTGCATTCGAATCGCTTTATCGGTAAATCGAATCGATTATTTGTTATCGATTTATCGATATCGGTTTATCGATTTATCGATTTTGAAATTTTTCTTATCGAGTTATCGATTTCGATTTCGATTTTGTCCTCTTCAACCGATAAACCGATAAGAAATACCAAAAAAAAAAAATAATTTTTTTAATTTTTTTTTAATTTTTTTTGCCCTTATTCTATAATACTCTTTCCTTTACCCTAAGTCCCTAACCCTATTATTTCATCTACCACATTTAAGGAATGATCATATTTAAAGCTCAAGGGAATGAAGTTCAAATTAATGGAAAATAGAATTAGCCGTGATGATGTATTTTTTTTATACCGTTGGAGTGTTGGTGGCATACATTTGATCCCTTACTTTAGTTTCGTTGCATGTGCTTGTTGACACAATTTTTATGTTATAAACGGTGTTCGTCTTATTTTAGCTTCTTTTGGTCCATATTACTTAGGCGTGTTTATAGTGATATACTTTCTGTGGAATCCCGCAAATTTTCTTATTGGTGTAATCGATAACCGAATCGATAAGCCACAAAAATCGATAAATCGAAATCGAAAAAATCGAAACCTTATTGAAACAATAACGATAAGCATATGTATAAACCGATAATCGATAAATAATTATCGATAAGGGTCAAAATCGAGTAGATAAATCGAATGCACACCCCTAATATTACTATTTGAGGAGTCTATGAGGTGTTATCGAATATGTAAATTATATTTTTTAAAACTTAAAATTTTTGTATTTAGTTTCACGATTAAAATTAAGAACATTGGCCCTCATATTCTGAATTGTGCCACATAAAATGTAACAGAGAAAGTATAACTTAATATCTAGAAATTATTTGAGAAAGAATTTTTGGAAAAAGTTGATTCATGGGAAAGAATTCAGATTGAAATCTCTATGGGCCTAACAACTTCATATCACGTGCTTGTAGCTTGGAAGAACCCGTTGTATTAATACTTTTTCAGTTTTGAAAAAGAAAAAACCACTGCAATATTTGGAAGAAAATTGCATGGACTACTTATTGCTTTACTATTGAAAACAATTACTTTCTGCATGTTTCTTTTACTAAAAAGCTAGCATATAAATTGGTTTTAACTTTTGAGTGGTTGATCCGCATGCTTGCACTTATTAACTCTCCTTTTAAACTCTTGACAAGTGTCTTTTGATCTCTAAATATTAACTGATTTGATTAACAATGATAACACTTTCCATAAAGAAATCATATTCTGCAAAACGCTAACCGCCCGTGTAAAAATCAATTATTATTTAAGCAGCAATTATGATTCAAAGCGTGTATGATGAGAGAAATTGCTAAGTTTTGTGTCTTCTACATTGACCAGCAAGGAATGAACCCAGAAACAAATTCATCTCATGCATCCATTCCTCCAAAATCACATCCATTCCTCCAAAACCACCTGATCAAGCTACTGATTCCGCCCCAAATATTTCCAACAATCCCTCATTTAAGGAGAAACTACTCTCCCACGACACTACAATAAATACACAAATTAACTCCAACATCACCATACTTGACTATGCTGAGCCAATGAGGGAGGATTCCGACTACGAAGCACTGTCCCCACAATTGATTCATATCTCTCTATCAGATGAGGACAGGCAGCGCATGTACTCACCATGGCGATTCTCTCTCATAATCAAACTCCTAGGTAAAAGAGTGGTCCATCAATACCTAAAAAGAAGGATCCAAGACCTTTGGAAACCAAACGAAACATTTCCATTAATTAACCTCGGATCAGATTTTTATGTAGTTAAATTTACCAAAGAAGAAAACATGGCAAAAGCTCTACAACAAGCGCCATGGTTCATCAATGGTCATTACCTCTCCGTTAGAAGATGGGAACCTAATTTTGTGGCCAGTAAAGCCAAGGAATTATGCTCAGCCGTCTGGGTTCGTCTTCCTCAGTTACCTACTGAGTTCTACGATGGGATAGTGCTTGGGAAAATTAGTAACTCAATTGGGAAGCTGCTGCGTATAGATTCCTGTACCAGCTCAACAATCAGAGGAAAGTATGCAAGACTATGTGTGCAAGTTCCATTAGACCAACCTGTCCAAACTGCAATTCAAATCAGCTCTCACCTACAACAATTAGTGTATGAAGGTGAAAACTTTTTGTGTAAAGCCTGTGGTCGTTTAGGTCACACAGCACCCTCATGTACCTACCCTAACACAGAGACAGTGAAACGGACACAAACGGGACCCTGGGTGATATCCTCTAACTCAACAGGTAAGGGACACTCCACTGAGGAGCAGTGGCAAAAAGTGTCATTCCCAAAAGGTCATAAGCATAAACGCAGCACTGCCACTCTTCCAAAGGTCAGAAACCCGGGTAACCAAACAGGTATCAGTGTCAATATTTTCGATGCAACATCAGGTAAGTTCCTAAATAACCAAAAATTAGCTTTTAAGCCTTTTACTTCTGAGCAACAAAAATTAAAGGATTTAAGTTTTTCTACTACTGAACAACATAGTCCTAATGCTAATCCTACTGTTCCTATTCCCACCTCTAATAAATTCTCATCATTTCTTGCTAATAGCAATAATTTAACTAAGGAAGAGGAATCCGCTAGAATGGATTAGGATGATATCTCTCTTAGCTAATCCGCAGACAATCCCCACTCTTCTTCCACACGAAACCACTCCACTACCTCCCAAATTGATAGTCCACGTGGCAATACTGTTGCATGCAATACCACTACAGAAAAACCAGCGGCCCCACTCCCTAAACACCTACTTGGCACGCCCCCTCTTACCTATAATTCCCCTAATACACTGTTTAACTACTTGTCACACAATAATGGCCACGTGGCCATGCAAACTAATTCCCCAATGAGGGATAACCTAAAATTGGAAGCAACTAAACAAAGCATGCAAACCCAAAACCCTATATTACCTAATCAATCATTGCCTCACGAGCCCCAAGCTCCTACTACCTCTGCATTTTCCAGTCTTCAAAATGAATCCACCACAACCTTTCACAAGAAGGAGAATACTCCCCCCACCAACGTCCATCCATACTATCCAGAATGGACAACCAAGTTCCAAATCCAAATCTTCCAATCTATGTCACGAATACCCTCCCCCAAGATCATCAACCAACGACATGGTTTGAACAAGGCCTTCAGGGACAAGCAGCCTTCTTTACATTGAACATCCAGAACCAGGAGGTTCTATTTGTTCTCCAAAACCGTCAGATTCTAGCCCAGCTAATTTCAGAGGGCATGAGGCTAGCAATGTCAAACTACATCAACCACCTTTGGATGATGAATGTTCTCGACCCCATAGCCCCAGCATTGGCACCTGCTCTACTCCACAACATGCAAGCTCATTGGAATCTTCCACACCACTATAATCCATTGCAGAACATGCAACTCTTTTACTAACTCCCATTCTTTGCTCCACAGGATCAAAACACTCCTCCTTTGATCCATGCATGGCAACTTGTGCCTCAACACTTCCCACCACCGATGGATTTCATCAAACACAACCTCATCTACATCACAATGCACCCGTACAAGAAGAGGAAGGAATAGTGGAACAAGAACAGATCACCCCACCACTAAACATAACATCGTTCACAGAAATTTCAAACCTATACGCAGTCAAGATCATGCTGTTCCAAGCACTGGAGGACAAGAAGTTTGTGTGCAAGCGTCCATAGGAACTGTACAAATGTTCCCTCGACATCAGACCTCCACTAAACGAGGCAGTAGGCAACTTCGCAGTAATACTAAGCCCATCAGTGAAGGGCACTATTCTATAACATCCCCCCTCGATCCCTCAATGAGCAGACTTCCTAATCTTGTGATTTGGAACATCAGGGGTGGAAAAAATGATGAATTTAGGCGTCATTTTAGGGACCTACTGACTACTCACAATCCTTCCCTAGTTGCCCTCCTGGAAACTCGTATCACCAATCACATTGGCATTAGAGATGACTCCCAATTTTCCAATATGGTGGAGATTCCTGCTCAAGGTCAGTCGGGGGGTATTGCCATCCTTTGGCATGACTCCCATGTCCAACTTAGTCATATTCGTCTTGATGGTCAAGAAGTCCATGCTATGATCCAGGTACTACCTAATCACCATCCTTGGTTGTTTAGTATTGTTTATGCTAGCACCCATGTTAATATTAGGTCCCAACTTCGGTTAAATCTGGAAAATATTGCTAACAATTTCAAGGGCATGTGGTTCCTAGGTGGCGATTTTAATGAAGTTGTTAGTCAACAAGATAAATGGGGAGGGATACTTATTAATCGCAATAGAGCATCTAGAATTCAATCGTGTATTAACACTGTCAGCTTATGGATCTTGGATTTAAAGGGGCTAAATACAGATGGTCTAATCATAGATATAATTGTCCTGATTTAATTTTGGAACGACTTGATAGGTGTTTTATTAACGAACAATGGCTTGAATATTACCCGAATGAGTTTGTTACGCATCTGCCTAAGACTTATTCTGATCATACCCCCTCCTCATTTCCCTATCTCATTGCACTAGGCTTCACACTAATCGTATTTTTCGGCTTGAAACATACTGGTGCCATCACCCTGATTTTACTTCTATGGTTATGGATACTTGGAATGGTCAAAACTTAACAAATGCCACCACTCTTCTCACTGATAAAGTTGAAGATTGGGCTGCCAACAATTTTGGTGATGTTATTAGGAAAAAGAAAATAATTCTTGCTCGACTTAGTGGAATCCAAAAATCCACTAACTATCCTATGAGTGTTTTCTTAAAAAATCTTGAGCAAACCCTCACTAATGAGTATAGTACTCTTTTAAAAATAGAAGAGGATTACTGGAAACTTCGTTCCCGTATAAATTGGCTTAGTGAAGGTGATGCTAGTACCAAATTTTTTCACATAAGTGTCCTTAATAGGAGAATGAAAAATCGTATCTCCTTTTTTAAGGATGCTCATAATAATTTGATTAATGATCCCGATCAAATCCTTCAACACACTTTTAATTATTTCCACAGCATCTACCAAACAAGCCATGAATCCTCAAATTGGCTGACCACCCAAACTTCCTCAGTTTTATCCAGTACTACTGATTTATCAGCATTGGATAAACCACTGCACAATCATGAAATTACTAGGGCTATTTTCTCGTTTGAACCTTTTAAAGCCCCTAGTCCGGACGGATTACATCCTTTTTTTTATCAAAAATATTAGCACATTGTCCAAAATACAATCTTTGACTAGTGTCACTCTGTATTTGATAACCTCACCATCCCTGAACAGCTTAACACTACCTTCCTTTTTTTGATACCCAAATTCCCTAATGCCAACGAACTGAAAAATTTCAGGCCTATTGGACTTTGTAACACTACCTATAAAGTTATTACCAAAATCATTGTCAACCGTATAAAACCCTTTTTAGATGCTCTCATAGGCCCTTTTCAATCAAGCTTTCTCAAAGGACGACGGGCGGCTGATAATGCCATTATCATTCAAGAAATTATCCACCACTATAAGAAAATAAAAGGAAGTAAGGGCAAAATGCTTCTTAAAATCGATTTTGAAAAAGCTTTTGACCACTTGGAATGGTCTTTTATTCGTAGAGCCCTCCACTATTTTCACTTCCCTCCTAAAATCACCAAACTCATCATGTCTTGCATTACTACCTCTAGTATTGTTGTCCTGGTCAATGGATCTCAAGCGGAATTCTTCAAGCCATCTAAGGGCATTAGACAAGGCGACCCTATGTCACCATATATATTTATCCTTTGTATTAAATTACTATCTACCCTTATCAACCACCAAGTTGATTTAACTCTGTGGGATCCTATTAAAATAAGCCCCAAGGGGCCACCCCTTTCCCATTTATTCTTCGCGGATGATCTAACCTTAATGGCTGCAGCCAATGAGAAGTCCGCTTCCAAAATCAAACATTGTCTTGACTACTTCAGTAGATTATCAGGACAACAAAAATATCATTCAAAATCAAAACTACTCTTTTCTAATAACTGCTCCGATTCTCAAAGGAATTCAATGGCTGCCATCCTAAATCTCAAAATTAGTGACACCTTTGGGAATTACCTAGGTTTTCCAATTCTGAGTACCAAACCTAAACAAGGGACTACAATTTCATCCTTGACAACCTCAACAAAAGACTTAATAGTTGGAAAACTCAATTCCTATCATTAGCAGGGAGAGCTACTCTTGTTCAAACCACACTCAATGCTCTCCCTAATCACATCATGCAATACATTATGCTGCCCAAAAAAACACACCAGCAAATTGACAAAATTCAACGAGATTTCCTTTGGGGTAGTAATCCCACATCCAAAAAGATTCATTATATAAAATGGGATACTGTCTCATTGCCTAAGCAGGATGGGGGCCTGGGGATACAGAAGTCCTTGGATAAGAACAAAGTGGCTCTTACAAGCCTCACTTGGCGTTTCTTTAACCATCCCACCACTATCTGGGCAACCTTACTTAATTCCAAATACAATGGTCGGTACTCAAATACTTCTCATTCTTTCATATGGAAAAATATCCTCACAGGATGGACCATTTGTAAAGATGCTACTGCATGGCATATTGGGGATGGTTCCCACGTAGATTTTTGGCATGCAAATTGGCTATCATGCATCAAAAGCCTAAGGAGCATGATCCATGGTCCTCTACCACACCAAGAGTCAACCCTCAAGATTTCTAATATCTTCTGCAATGGAATATGGGACCTATCATGACTATCCTTTGAATTTCCTCCCCATATTCTAGCTCAAATCCACTCTATTCAACCCACTAATAATGAGAACCACACTGATATCCAATCTGGGCACCAACCACTGATGGTATATTCACCACAACATCTGTGTACCCTCTTATTCCTGCTAATGCAACCCACACCCAGGGTAAGAATTTTCAATGGCTCTGGAAATTAAAAACTTGGAATAAGCTCAAATATTTCCTTTGGCAATGCTACCATGATAGATTACCTACAAAAACCTTCTTGAATCACATTGGAGTAGCCACTTCCTTGTACTGCCCAATATGCCCTACCATAGAGGAAAAATCTGAACATATTTTCCTATTGCAATAGCAAAGCAGTTATGGGAAGCTTTAGGTGTGAGCTCTAAATTAGTTGACACCCTTTCTACCCACTGGCTAGATAGTCTATACAAACAAAAACCTCACACCATATGCCCTTCCTTGATATGGGATTGTCTATTCTCCTTCACTCCCTGGCTCCTATGGCTTATTAGAAATAGAAACACCTTCTATAATCTTTGTAACTCAGTGGATAGCAATCATGTTATCTCAAGAGCCATGGAATATTTGCATTGCAGTAATATCAACTGCAGCAAACTTGATAGACCCTTACAAGTTGCTACCAAATGGGAACCCCCTACTATACATCAATTGAAACTCAATATAGATGGGCCCTTTAAGAGTAGATTCGCGCTAGGTGGGATGGGTGGGGTATTTAGAGACTCAACTGGGAACTGGATTCTGGGCTTTAGTAAAACAATTACTGGTCCCTCTCCTCTATACATTGAGCTTGAGGCATTATGCCAAGGCCTAGAACTAGCAGTAACTTACCAATTTAGAAATTTGCAAATAGAGACAGACTCTGCCTCTGTACCATCACTAATTGAATCAAATTACTCATCACTCTATAATGCTCTTCTTTGTAAATGCAGGTACTGGCTGAAGATGTTGGGGAATCCACCCATCCTACACAATTTCAGGGAAGGCAATAACATAGCGCATGATCTGGCGCACCAGGGAATTCAGCAAGCCAACGTCCATCATAACCAGATATATCTAGAAGTACCTGACTACCTTACAGAAGCTGTGCGAGCTGATAAAGAAGGAATCACTGTTACTAGAACTACCACCACTAATACTCCTGTATTAAATAATTTGGCTATGCTGGGCAACCCTGCAATGTCCTCTTTTGGTTGTAATGCTACTTCTAATGGTATGCCTTCGTCTGCTCCCAATGGGAGGACCAGGCCATGTAACTACGCTGCTTAGTATTGAATAAAAGTTTATCTTCCTTGCCAAAAAAAAGAAGAGAGAAATTGCTGGCCTGACCCCCTGAAATTTTAAATTAATTAAAGGGAATCTTACGGGAATGTACCGGTAAAAGACATTATTATTAAGTAATAACTAGTCATTTTAGTCATGCTATCAAAAATAGCCAAAAAAGATTTACCAATGATATACAACATTCAAAAAACATAGGCAATTTTTTTTTTCAATGGGTATTGTTGCGATTTGTTGAAAAGATGGGCAATATACAAAATTTGACGAAGCTTGAAGGTGAGTTCGACTAGTTTGGAGTCGAAATTCATCATCAACAATATAAAATATTAAAAAAAATATTGATGAATCAGGGGTGAGTTGTGGTTAGGGGTGAAATGCCACTCGCACCCAGAGCTAGCTGGTTCTCCCTGAAATGCGTTGAGCTCTTTTTGTATTGAAAGTGTTTTCAAATAGCAATCCATCCTGTCGGTAATAAGACTTAGAGTAAACGAACGATTCAAGCTCCTTACAGAAGGCAGTTCAGCTTGATAACTCGATAAGCTGTATTGACAGAACAAAACCACTCTTTCAATGCGGTATCTCTTGGAATTGGAGCGAATCCAGATGAAATGGACCAAGTCAAAGCAAGGGGTTGAAAAAGCACCACAAGGGACAAGAAACATGGCAAAAAATGATTTTTTTTCCAATGTGTATGGTTGGAATTCGTTGAAAATATATAGATGAGGCAATATACAAAATCTGAGCAAGATTGGAGGTGATTTGAACTGGTTTCGTATTTATGTTGGGCATATTTCTATATGTTTCAATGTTACTTAATCCATATTTTAACCGTTTTTTGGTGCTATTTGGTGTTAAAAATTCCCAACAAGTGTTCACTAATGATTTTATGACTAATTAAGTTGTACGTGATGAATTAGGATGTTTGGAGTGCAAGAATATGAAGAAAAGGTGCTCCATCTATAGGAGAAGAGGGTGGATGCGTCGCACCCAACCTTGCAAAAAAGGCTAGTTGGTTCACCCTTAGCAGTGAAGTCGGGAGAAGGCATCCACCTTAGCATCCGTACCTGGGCACAACAAAGTTGAGGGAATAGAGGGTGGACGCGGAGCATCCACCCCAGCATCCGACGCTGAGAAGTTCAAGCTGAGGCGGACGCGAAGCATTGTCACGACCCAAGTTCTACCTCCGTTGTCACGACCCAAAATCCATTAAAGGTCGTGATGGCGCCGGACACTACTGTTAGGCAAGCCAACACCAAATAACTAGAAATTTCTTATTTTAATATTTTTGAAATTGTTTCCTTTATACATTAAAAGTTAAGTAATGAGTTTCACTGAATAAATGATGATGTCTTTAACAAACTTAATATTAAATAATCCCATAATCATCCCAGAACCCGGTGTCAAGCGCATGAGCAATCACTAGGAAATCAAATAAAGTACAATAACTGTCCTGAATACAAAGACAAAAAGTAAATACAATACACTGAAAGAGACTATGCTGGCTGCGGGTCGCCTCGAGGAATGCAGCTCACCTAAGCCTCCGAATCATCCATGCTACTACGCCCATTAGGCCACTAGAGGTACATGTGCCTATGCAACAAAAAATGCACAACAAGTGTAACATGAGTACAAAAACAACATGTACTCAGTAAGTTTTCCGTCTAATCTCGAAGAAGTAGAGACGAGAGGTCGACTTCGACATTTACTAGTGGTCCAATACTAATATACCAATAATATAGTAAATCGAGGATTGTCACAAAAAAATGGCTGTAACTCAATAGCATGAAGCAAGTAAACAATTCGTTCGTTTATAGGAAATTCCCAAATTCATTTATCTCAGGCCAGGGAGAACAAATATCAACATCAATGAATTTCAAGGCAAAGCAATACAAGCATGCGCAAATCATGCCGAGGTCATACGGCCCGATCTAATAATATTTAAACTATGCACTGCCAGAAGGTCGAATGGCGCAAACCATAGAAGCATCTATTACCGTGTATCAAAAATGCGACGCGGTCAAATATAAATAAACAATCACCCCGCTCGCGAATAATACATGAGACGCAGGTACACATAGAACACACATTCAAACAGTCAATGAAGACTTCATCAGGGAAACAATTATTCAAGGAGGTGTCAATTTCTCTTTTACAATTCGAGAAAACGAAGTTCAACTCTTTTAGAAAACAATCGTTTACCACTTCGATACGATTAAAGCAATTTAAACTATCAATAAGGTTACAATTATTTCAAGTAGAGCATGCTTTTGGGTCCTAGACTACCCGGACATAAGCATAATAGTAGCTACGCATGGACTCTCGTCACCTCGTGCGTACGCAGCCCCCACAAATGGGAGCACATATCCAATTAATTCACATTTGTGGACAATTCCCTCTTACAAGGTTAGAAAGGAGACTCACCTCGCTACAAAGTTCCATAACCGGCATTCCACGCCCTTCCGAAGACTCAAATCGATGCACACGCTCCGAAACTAGCCAATAATTATGCAAACCCATTAATATATGTTCAATTACTCGTAATAATCCAATTCATAAAAATTTCTAACCCTGATCGAAAATTTGACAAAATCGCCTCGGGCCCACTTGCCCGGATTCTGAAATTTTTCGAAGATAGAGTTTACCCATAACCTCACGAACTCAAATATATAATTTACTCTCAATTTTATGACCATAATCGTGGTCAAAATCCAAAAATATCAATTTTCTAGTTTTTTCCTCAAACCCCAAATATCTACAAATTTCCATACTTTAATCCGTATCTAAGTCATGTATTTAACTTGTAATGAGTGGGAACAACTTACCTTGTGATACTTGATGAATTTCTCCCCTTGAAGCTCTCCAAAATCTCCCACGCTAAATGAAAAATTGCCAATTCCCGATTTTAAAAGAACCCTTCTGCTCAGACGACTTTCGCATCTGCGGTCCTTTAGCTGCTTTTGCGGCGTCTTCTTCGCACCTACGCCCTTCTCCGCTTCAGCGCCCTTCACCTTCGCACCCGCGCTCCCACAGGTGCGCCCAAATGACCGCTGCTGCGACTTCCCTGTTCCTGTCCTTTTTCCGCTTCTACGACTTCCTTCCCGCTTCTGCGGGCTCGCACCTACGGTGCCCACTCCGCAGGTGCGATTACACCAGCAGTCCTCCAACTTCAGTAGCTCCTCAACTCGAAAACTTGATCCGTTAACCACCCAGAATCCACCCGAGGCCCCCGAGACCCCGTCCAATCATACCAACCGATCCCAAAACATAATGCAGACTTGCTCGAGGCCTCAAACCACATCAAACAATGCTGAAACCATGAATCGCCCTCCAATCCAAGCTTAATGAACTTTAGCACTTCAAACTTCAACATTCGATGCCGAAACCTATCAAATCACGTCCGATTGACCTCAAATTTTGCACACAAGTCATATTCAACATTACTGACCTATTCCAACTTTCGGAATTGGAATCCGACCTCAATATCACAAAGTTCACTTCCAGTCAACTTCTCAAAAACCTTCAGATTCCTAACTTTCGCCAATTGACTCCAAAATGACCTACGAACCTCCAAATCCACTTCCAATCGCACTCCGAATAACAGAATCACCATACCAAAATGCTAACTTCCACATTGGGCGCTGAAACGCTCCTGGGTCATCCAAAACCCGATCCGGACATACGCCCAAGTCCAAAATCATCATACGAACCTACTGGAACCTTCAATTCCCGATTCTGAGGTCGTTTACTAAAAAATTCAATCCTTGTCAATTCCTCCAACTTAAAGTTTCCGAAATGAGAATTCTCTTTCCAAATCAACTCCGAACTTCCCGGAATTCAATTCCGACCATGCGTACAAGTCATAATACCTGATGTGAAGCTGCTCATGGCCTCAAACTGCCAAACGGCATGCTAGAGCTCAAAATGACCGGTCGGGTCGTTATATTCTCTCCCACTTAAACATATGTTCGTCCTCAAACGTGCTGAGAACTGCACCGGAGTTGTCCGGAATCACTGTTTAACACCTTGAGCACCTACCCGTGCCACCACAGCTCAGTTGAGCACATTAACTCGATCAAATATGAAGATATTCTCTTTTATTCAAACAAATAAGCTTAGAACCTAGTTCCAACACCCGAAATTCTCTGCCAAGTTTGCTTCCGACCTACGACTACCGTATCAATCACTACACGATGCACCAATACATGATTGCATACCTTTGCTGAATCTACACTATGCGCTGCATAATTCACGTAACCATAATATTACCCTCTAATAACGATAGCCGAAATTCCATGAATCTGATGCTCCCAACGCACCTCGTGACTTATATAAGTCTTACCCCAACTTTTGCAATACCGCCACGACGGAAGAGATGCGTAGAAATTCATAACCAACTGCCGAGTACACAAATCGTTGAGTCTATACTCCTGACAAGAATCATTACCTCATTCCGAACAAAATAATGGTATTTGATCTTTAATATACTTCATATAATCCAAGTGCACACTGATCCTAGATCTAATAACCTCATCTCACCCAGTACGAACTGCTCAGGCAATAAGCCACCCTAGACATAACCAAAAGTCTCATATGATGCCACAATGTGCCAATGGGCTACAAACTCGAACGTCATACATAAGGGAAACGAACTCTGGAAGGGACCACTCAACCCACGCAACTAATATGAACCTTCCTCAGAAAACGGGAAGCAAAACACACAAAAAGTAGAATATAGGGGACTGAACTCGACATTACACTATTGCGGCGTGCAACCCGATCCAAACAACATACCACTCACATAAGATTTCCAATCAATCAAGTGACTACATGTCACACTCATACAATCTCCTCGTGAGACACGCTCCTACGACCTTCCGCACTAGATAACAAGTCTGCACATCCATACCACCAGTCGCACTAATGCTGTAAAGCAAATCAAGAATCCATAACCAGGTTGCAAAGAGTCTTTCACAAAACACCGATCTCAAGTGACGCTGAAGACAATACCAACTTACTCTAGCCATTCAAATCCCTTTTCCAATTTCACAACCTTGATCCTCATTTTCAAATTTCATACCGCTCACTGCACCTAACATGCCAACATGCGATGGCACAAGAATTTCATCACAACTCCTGAACCACTAATAGGGTAACACTTCATCATATAGAAACCTTTTACTCGTCTCATTCCAAGAGAGCCATAGCGACACGCGAGTGAATTCTCATAACCGTAGAACATTCAAATCCTCAGGTATTGGTCTAAACCACCATAACCCCTCCGTGATTCACTTATACATAACATGCCATAATCCTTGAATACTTCTAAATAAAATCAATTACGACAGCCGTTGAGCCATGCACGCACCGCCACAAATCACATGAACAACTTAATCACGCTAAAGAAACTGATTACCGCCACCATTATACCAATTCAACCATGGTTAACCAATCTAACTTCTTCTGATTCATCCTTATCTTGCCTTAGAGTTAATATTAGCTCCATTACTTACATCACCAACCTAAATCCGCACTCATCTTGAGTGACCCCATTCCATGAGAACACATTGTCTCCAAACCTATGAACCGTTTCATACCCTCCCTGTATGCACATTCGCATCTTCAACTGATACACCCATTCTGATAATTCCTCTATGAATCCGAAGTCTGTTTCTCTCATTCACCCAAATGCTACACTGCAGGCCAAAAATATCATAGAACATTCTAAGCCTCTTATCATCATCCGCTACAAAGGCTCGATCCTAACTGCACCGCGGGCTTGAAATCCTTAGGCGGCACATTTTTAACCTTTGATTTCACGAGGACCGTTGTTGAGAGTCACCCACTCTGGCTTGGTCCTGAATATGATCAACTCCCAGGCTCCGCTGGCACATGAACACCTGCCTCAATGAAGCGCTCGACTGAATCACTTCCCTTGTATATCACCTCTAGATGGAGCATAAATCCTAAATCTTCCCAGATCCTGAACATGAGCCAATAAGGCCAGCTATAGCACACCTTTATCAATTCCTTTGCTCAAATTACTACTTATGTTCTTTTCCCTTAGCCGAAGTAACTTACCAATACGCCGATAACCCAAAACCTCACAAGAAGATAACCACGCAACCCAATCGTAGGCGGGGGGACTCTCCCACTTAGCTTGAAGCCACCATTACACAACTGTAGAACCCAACAAGATCCTTTCTTCATTGTTGACATGATCTAGCACAACCAACCTGCCAAATTCCTCGAAATCTCTCTGTAAAACCCTTTATGAATACTATGAATCATTAACCACATTCACATGACCGATCTCTTTACCGTATAGCCAATAGAATTCTTCGCAGAAGGTTGCCAACCACGCGACCACTGATCTACTCACAGGAGATAACCCACCTATGAAAATTACATGCCGACATCTCCCACTGACGCTTCACGGGGAACGATTACTATGACATCTATAACCCATCCTGAGTCCATGCTCATTCGCTAACTGCACTAGTCTGTTCTCTTCTTATGGACATCAACTAAATACACGAAAATATATTCCAATTCAAAGTCATGTTATATCCTTCTTCACATCAAGCAACTCCTTTCTGTTGTATCAAATCTCCCGCCGTATAATTGCCGATATTTCAAGTCAAGTCCGAAAACCCAGTCATTGTCCACCCTGAATCCCACTTCACTCTAGACCTTTTCTCCGGGTGTGTAGTTTTTCTGCCACTGATCCCATATGCTACTCTGCCACTCTCCCACTTTTGTCAAACTCACTCCTTTAAGCAACTACTCGACTTCTGCTTCTCACACTTGGCTTTCTAAAAGTTTAATCACCATAAGACACTTCCCACGTGTCCTTCCTCATACTTCGCTGCCCAGTTGTTGCCTTAAATAAAAATATATCTCTGTAGCACCTGAACCAATAGATTGACACTAACTTTAAACCCTTCCGAAGGTCATCTTCCCCGAGCCATCAACACTAGAAACACCGATTCAATCCTGAACCACCGCACACCGCGATCTGTGACAGTCGTTTCTTCAATACTATCTTACAATATCCCGCTGCAAAGGTGAATTGTAGAAGATCATAACACCGGAAAACTTAACACATACAATCGAGGACGACGACCCCACGTCGCAGATAAAAATTCCACCACACTTGAAAACACCAAGTCTCGTTACTCCATCAACCCAAACCTGATCATTTATAGTTCGATTGCCTTTCCTCTGTCGGAAATAAGATACTGGATCTCTGAATCATGCACTTAGTAAACCTCCTCTCAAGTTATTCACTGCCCCGACACATAGGCAAACATTCCACCCTCTCATCAATACTGCACGATAACCATTCATAAGCATCATAGCAACCTGTGCATAACCTCGAATCTCTCAGAAGTACAACTACTGAGCTAAAATGACAGAATATCCTTCCGCAAGGTGACGATAATAGCTCAAACAACCACACAGGGAGAAACATCCTGCACCACATTCGTAGTACCATTACAATTACTCACTCACCGATTCATGACCAGCGCTTCGTGTCGCATATGGTTGAATGGAAAGGAAATTAAGGCATATGCCTCAAAGGGATCGAATCGCACGATAAGGAAATCAAGAAGGGAAGTGCTCCTAACAGCCCTGTAGCCTCTCGAAGATAAGTACAGACGTCTCCGTACCGATCCGCAAGACACTACTAGACTCGCTCATGACTCGTGAGACCTAAAGGAACCTAGTGCTCCGATACCATGTTGTCACGGCCCAAAATCCATTAAAGGTCGTGATGGCACCAGAAACCACTGTCAGGAAAGCCAACACCAAATAACTAGAAATTTCTTGTTTTAATATTTTTGAAATCATTTCCTTTATACATTAAACAATAAGTAATAAATTTCACTGAATAAATGATGATGTCTTTAACAAACTTAATATTAAATAATCCCACAATCATCCCAGAACCCGGTGTCACAAGTGCATGGGCAATCACTAGGAAATCAAATAAAGTACAATAACTGTCTGCTATACAAATTTAGACAGAAAGTAAATACAATACACTGAAATAGACTATGCTTTTCGCGGGTCGCCTCGAGGAATGCAGATCATCTAAGTCTCCGTATCATCCATGCTGCTACGCCCATTAGGCCACTAGACGTACATGTGCCTGTGCAACAAAAAATGCACAGCGAGTGTGGCATGAGTATAAAAACAACGTCTACTCAGTAAGTATCCCGTCTAATCTCGAAGAAGTAGAGACGAGAGGTCGACTTCTACACTTACTAGTGGTCCAATACTAATATACCAATAACATAGTAAATCAAGGATTTTCATAAAAAAAATGGCTGTAACTCAATAGCATGAAGCAAGTAAATAATTCTTTCATTTATAGGAAATCCCAAATTCATTTCATCATTTATACATTTATCTCAGGCCATGGAGAACAAATATCAACATCAATGAATTTCAAGGCAAGCAATATTAGCATGCGCAAATCATGCCGAGGTCGTACGGCCCGATCCAACAATATTTAAACTGTGCACTCCCAGAGGGTCGAATGGCGCGAGCCATAGATGCATCTATTACCCCGCTCATGAATCATACATGCGACGCGGTCAAATATAAATAAATAAACAATCACTCACTCGCGAATCATACATGCGACGTAGGTACTCATAGAACACACATTCAAACAGTCAATCAAGACTTTATCAGGGAAACAATTATTCAAGGAGGTGTCAATTTCTCTTTTACAATTCGAGAAAACGAAGTTTAACTCTTTTAGAAAAAAATCATTTACCACTTCGATACGATTAAAGCAATTTAAACTATAAATAAGGTTACAATTATTTCAAGTAGAGCATGCTTTTGGGTCCTATACTACTCGAACATAAGCATAATAGTAGCTACACACGAACTCTCGTCACCTCGTGCGTACGTAGCCCCCACAAATAGGAGCACATATCCAATTAATTAACCTATAGGGACAATTCCCTCTTACAAGGTTAGAAAGGAGACTCACCTCGCCCCGAGTTCCATAACCGGTATTCCACGCCCTTCCGAAGACTCAAATCGATGCACACGCTCCAAAACTAGCCAATAATTATGCAAACCCATTAATATATGTTCAATTACTCGTAATAATCCAATTTATAACAATTTCTATCCCCGATCGAAAAGTTGACAAAATTTCCCTCGGGCCCATGTGCCCGGATTTCGAAATTTTTCGAAGATAAAATGTACCCATAACCTCACGAACTCAAATATATAATTTACTATCAATTTCATGACCAAAATCGTGGTCGAAATCCAAAAATACCAATTTTCTAGTTTTTTCCTCAAACCCCAAATTTTTACAAATTTCCATACTTTAATTCGTATCTAAATCATGTATTTAACTTATAATGAGTGGGAACAACTTACCTTGTGATACTTCAAGAATTTCTCCCCTTGAAGCTCTCCAAAATCGCCCACACCAAATTAAAAATGGGAGAAAAATGGCCAATTCCCGATATTAAAAGAACCCTTCTGTCCAGACGACTTTCGCATCTGTGGTCTTTTAGCCGCTTGTGCGGCTCCACTTCTGCAGTGTCTTATTCGCACCTGCGCCCTTCTCCGCTTCTGCGCCCTTCACCTTTGCACCTGCGCTCCCGCAGGTGTGCGCAGATGACCGCTCCTGCGACTCCCCTGCTCCAGTCCCTTTTCCGCTTCTGCGGCTTCCTTCCCGCTTCTGCGGGCTCGCAGCTGCGGTTCCCACTCCGCATGTGCGATTACACCAGCGGTCCTCCAACTTTAGCAGCTCCTCAACTCCAAACCTTGATCCATTAACCACCCGGAATCCACCCGAGGTCCCCGAGACCCCGTCCAACCATACCAACCAATCCTAAAACATAATGTGGACCTGCTCGAGGCCTCAAACCACATCAAACAATGCTTAAACCATGAATCGCCCTCCAATCCAAGCTTAATGAACTTTAGAACTTCAAACTTCAACATTCGATACCGAAACTTACCAAATCACGTCGGATTGACCTTAAATTTTGCACACAAGTCATATTCAACATTACAGACCTACTCCAACTTCCGGAATCGGAATCCGACCTAGATATCAAAAAGTCCACTTCTGGTCAAACTTCTCAAAAACCTTCAAATTCCTATCTTTCGCCAAATGACTCCAAAATGACCTACAGACCTCCAAATCCACTTCCGATCACGCTCCCAATACCATAATCTCCATACGGAGCTATTCCCAGACTCGGAATCCCAAACAGACATCGATAACACTGAAATGCACTTCAACCCAAACTTATGAAATTCTTCCAAAATGCTAACTTCCACAATGGGCGCCGAAACGCTCCCAGGTCATCCAAAATCCGATCCAGACATACGCCCATATTACAGCATTTCTAATTCGTGAATTTATAATGATCGCCGTCTTCTGCATGCTGGATCTTCTACTATTCTATGTTCTTCCCGAAAGTGTGCTAATCCTGACAAAAATCATCATACGAACCTGCTGGAACCTTCAAATCCGGATTCCGAGGTCGTTTACTCAAAAATCCAATCCTTGTCAATTCCTCCAACTTAAACCTTCCGAAATGCCAATTCTTTTTCCAAATCAACTCCGAACTTCCCAAAATTTAATTTCGACCATGCGTACAAGTCATAATACCTGATGTCAACCTTCTCATGGCCTCAAACTACCGAACAACGTGCTAGAGCTCAAAAGGACCGGTCGGATCGTTACATCCGTGAACTGTCGTGATGACACCTAGTCTTTACGACTAGGTAAGCCTAACATTTGCGAAAAATGAAATTGAAACGTAAAATCTAACAACTAATAGTAAATGTTAAATAAGAAATTAAGATGCCGCTTGGCATATACAATAATCACTCTCGAAATGCACATGAACTCTCCCAAAACCTGGAACATCGTAAGTCACAAACTGCAGAAAGAAAACAGAATTTCTATACTCTAGAGTCTAACAAAAGGTAATACAAGAAGTGTTTGACATGGGGAAGAGCATAAAGGGACTCCGAGGTTTGTGGACTGTCGCGCCCCCTGTTTCTCACGAAATCGAGTTTACGTCATTTAGAGGGATAACTCACTCCTTTTGGGAACGGGTTTTGCATTTGAAGAGTTGCCACCTAATGATTAGGGTGCATTAGGACACCAAAAGAGTTCGGTTTGAATAACCAGAGGTAGGGTAAGGGCTTGAAATTATTCTAAGGGGAAGGTGTTAGGCACCCCTCAGAATCCACTAGTGTGGTTCCCGGCCAGACAATTATGGTGAATTGAGGTGCATTTAGCATATAGGCAGATAAGGCTCAAATAAGAGGGGATTTCAACACATAATGGTTTGAAAGTAAGCAGTAAAGAACAATTAGAAAGGCTAATTTTAAATAAGGAGTTAAAATGCTAAAGAAAACAAATAAAGAATAAAGGGAGGGGGTCCTAGGTTTATTTAAAAATATGGATCACCCCACACAATGTCCAGTAATCACTCCTTAATGAGGGGCTACACGTGACATTATCGCGTGGTCAACATATCCATATCTACCCTTCCCACCCCATTAAGGTAATTAAAGCACGGATCGGTCTCGGTTACTTATTGCATGCTATTACCCGTCCCACTCCTATCAGTCTTGGAGGCACTTAGGAGTACTAATCCTAAAAAGGGAGGGATATTAGGCTAACTCTAAGGCGACATACAAAACACATATTGCATATTTTGGGGAGAGCATATAAACAAACAAAGGCTGATATATACCTCCTTAAACAAATAAACCATATAATTAGCATGACTTGCACATACTTTTTAGGTCTTGATTAAAAATACCAAAGACGAGGGAGTTTAAAAACATTGAGGTAGATTGGTTCATTACACAACTCAGATAAGAAGTCCGAATCAGGCCTGCCTGCTGGTTGTAATGATTAATAGAAACAAATTAAGTTCACAGTTATTACTCTAAGGCTTGCCTAAGTGTTTAGACGGAATCTTATAGACATGATATCTACTAATTTTAGAAGGTGATGAGATAGTGAGGCTCGAAATGGATTGTTTAAAGTCCTATATGCATACTTGTTAAGCTCGTTATGTGAGGGACTTAGATTACCAAAATAGATGCAGAATGTACAAGAATTAAAAATTGGTTACAGGTTCCGCGGGTGGTGGCATCTACTATTACTGATTTTATATCTAACATGACTGTGAATGAAAGCAAATCAGAATTGCTCGAGGATCCCTATAGGCATGATTTCTATGCATTACTGATTTTTAGACGTGGTATCTAATTGCAGAAACCTTATAGACATGGCATCTAAATGCAGAAACTTGTTTTAAACCTTATAGACATGGTATCTAAATGCAACTTGAATTATGCAAAATATTCCTATAGGCATTGTTTCTAAGTGAAGTTTGAATATGCAGAAGTTAACCCTATAGGAAAGATTTCTAGGTGAAGTTTGAATATGCAGAAGTTAAAAAAAACACCCTATAGGCATGATTTCTAGGTGAAGTTTGAATATGCAGAAATTAGAAAAAAAAACACCCTATAGGCATGATTTCTACCCTTGCATGCATAGTTACCCACCCTTTTCACTAGCCAGCCCCAAATATTTATTACAACTTATTACAAACCAGAATAATAAAATACATCAGAAAAAGTACAAAGAAAAGTACAACCAGAGGAAGCCTGATTCTTGACTTCCTCTCTGAGTTATGAGATAGACAAACTCAAAGTCCATTGATCCAAAGCCTTTCTCCAATTTGAGTGTGTCAGAGTTCCCTAAGAGCCTCAATGGGACTCCAGGCAGTGCTCACACCCAAATTATATCACCAGAATAGGGACAAGTGCAGTGGAAATGCCAGCCCTCAAGTGTCCAAGTTAAGAGGGAGCTCAATGGGTCCCAAGGCAAGGCTCACAAGAGGGGGGCAGAACTTAAGTCTAAGAAGGAGTGCAAGTGAAGAAACAGAGCTTTAAGAACTAAGGAAGTAAAGAGGAGGGAAAGAGGTGCTGGGAAACAGTTATAGAGTGAAGGATTCTACACAAAGGGGTTCAGGGATTAGGGACTTCAAAGAGCCTATGTACTTAGGCATTAGTTAATTCTGGGCATGCACAACAATAGGAAGTGCTGTTATGATTACAAAATCAACCAGAATACACAACATATAATGGTAACATAGAGGTTATGATCCCAGGGGAATCAAGTTTGAGTCATAGACAGCAACACTTAGTACTGTCATGCCTCAAACAAGCCATTCATATCAAACACCTTGGGGTAGGGGTTTAGGATGCATAATAGATTCAGAATAGGCAGAAGGGAATTACAACATGCTTAGAATAAAGTACTGAATTAAACACAAGCAGTAGGCAGACAAGAAACCAAAAGTATTAAGTAAACATATTGTTGTGATGCTGATATCTTAATCTAGACATACCAGTTCAAAGAAGCAAAAATGCAGTAAAAGTAGGTAGCCGGACTTTGAAGACAGGCCACAGTACAAGTAGCAAGAGAGAATATTTTGAGTATGAGTGTGAGTTCAGAAACTAAGAGTGTTCGTGTATGTATGTTAATGAAAGAGCAGGGTATTTATAGTTTGAAAACAGGTGGAAAATAAGGCAAGAGTCATAGCTCATCAGCAATTATGGAACTATGTACTAATTAAAATCAAATCAGTACTAAGGACTTCCTTTAATTAAGGAGTTAAAATCAAACGGTAATGGGCAGAAAACATTTAAGGAAAGAAATCAAGTAGAGCATCATGTGCAGAATAGACAATTAGGGGTAAGTACATAGGGGTTTAATTAAGGGAAGAATCTTTGAAATACTCGGTTAACCAAATAAGGTAAGAAACACAATAAATTTGCAGAATATGGAGACAATCAGCACA
>NW_017671941.1:192625-193023 GCF_001879085.1 Nicotiana attenuata | reverse complement strand
GTAAATAAGGTGGCGATCTTTCAGCCATGCAAATGTAAATAAGGTGGCGATCTTTCAGCCATGCAAGTGTAAATAATGTGGCGATCTTTCAGCCATGCAAACGTAAATAAGGTGGCGATCTTTCAGCCATGCAAACGTAAATAAGGTGGCGATCTTTCAGCCATGCAAGTGTAAATAAGGTGGCGATCTTTCAGCCATGCAGATGCAGATGAAGACAATGTTTAGTCTCGGAAGGCAGAATGGTAGTCTTATGCAATGCAGAAAAATGTAGATGGAGGTAGTGTTTAGTCTCGGAAGGCAGAATGGTAGCCTTATGCAATGCAGAAAAAAAAATTGCAGATGGAGACAGTGTTTAGTCTCGAAAGGCAGAATGGTGCCTTATGCAATGCAAAATGACA
>NW_017671941.1:180264-191288 GCF_001879085.1 Nicotiana attenuata | reverse complement strand
TATGCAATGCAAAAATGCAGATGAAGACAGCATTTAGTCTCGTAAGGCAGAATGGTAGCCTTATGCAATGCAAAAATGCAGATGGAGACAATGTTTAGTCTCGGAAGGCAGAATGGTAGCCTTATGCAATGCCGAAAAATGCAGATGGAGACAGTGTTTAGTCTCGAAAGGCAGAATGGTAGCCTTATGTAGTGCAAAAATGAAATAAAATGGCAAATGGTAATAGAGTTTTCTTAGCTGATAGCAGGTTGCAATATTGTGACTGCTGGGGACATTGTGATATAGGGAATATCACCGGCGTGCGTGGATAGCAAATGCGGGTAAGTGCAACAATTCTGAGAGTTGTGTTCCTGAACAATGTTTGTCTCGTGAGTGTATAGTATGTCAGATGCTTTCGCAATCCAAGTATCTGCATCCAAAGAAAAATCGTGAGTTTTGTAGAGGGGGAGGTTAGTTCTCATCCCCGCTGGCTATGCTTGACCTGCTCGGCTTTGATATGGTGATACTGTGCGTATTATTGGGGTAGCGTTGCTAAACGAAGCAATTTTAGCAATAAATATGCATGAATTTGTAAAAAAGATATGACATAAGTATACAATTAAGAAACAACTTTTAGATGAACCGACGACTGTGACGTGGCTCAAGACATTGCAACCTCTCTCGCTACGGAATTTTGAGGGTCCTCCTAAAAATTCTGCCCCAGTTTACTAGGTTGATGCTTCCGACTGCTGTTGGTGATGATCGGCTGTAATTACTTCGGAATTTTGAGGGCCCTCCTCAAAATTCTTTCCAATTGCGGGGGGAGGGGAAGGGAGGAATTGTTTATTGAATTGTAACCGAACCCATAGGTTTTGGCCTCGTAGTAACGCTTGACTGCATCTGAGTTGATTGGTTTTGGCCAAACTTCTCCGTCCATTTCAGCAAGTATAAGGGCTCCTCCTGTCAGAACCCGGTGAACCATGTATGGACCCTGCTAGTAGGGGGAAAACTTCCCTTTGGCTTCATCTTGATGTGGAAAAATTTTCTTTAACACCAGCTGCCCTGGCGTGAACTGTCTTGGCTTGGCTCTTTTGTTGAAGGCTCTGGACATTCTATTCTGATAAAATTGACCATGGCAAACTGCATTCATTCTTTTTCCATCTATAAGAACCAGCTACTCGTAACGACTCTTTACCCATTCTGCATCGTCGAGCTCAGCTTCCTGTATGATCCTTAAGGAAGGAATTTCTACTTCGGTGGGAATGACAGCTTCCGTACCATAAACCAGCATATAGGGGGTTGCCCCAGTTGATGTGCGGACTGTGGTGCGATATCCCAACAGAGAAAATGATAACTTTTCGTTCCATTGCTTATGCTTCTCTATCATTTTCCTCAATATCTTCTTGATGTTCTTGTTAGCGGCTTCTACAGCTCCGTTCATTTGAGGCCTGTAGGCTGTAGAATTCTTGTGTCTGATCTTGAAGGTTTCACACATGGCTCTCATCAAGTCGCTGTTGAGGTTGGAACCGTTATCAGTGATGATTGATTCTGGAATCCCGAATCGACAAACAATATGATCGCGGACAAAGTCCGCCACGACTTTCTTAGTCACTGCTCTGTAAGATGCTGCTTCGACCCATTTGGTGAAATAATCGATGGCTACTAGGATAAACCTGTGTCCGTTTGAAGCAATGGGCTCAATTGGACCAATAACGTCCATTCCCAGGCGGCGAATGGCCAAGGCGAGCTTGTTGCATTGAGCTCATTCGGCGGCACCTTTATCATGTCGGCATGAATCTGACAGCGATGGCATTTTCAGACATACTGGATGCAATCTGTCTCCATAGTCATCCAAAAGTAACCGGCCCGGAGTATCTTTTTTGCTGAAACAAAACCATTCATATGTGGACCACAAGTCCCAGCATGAATCTCCTCTAGCAGCCTGGCTACTTCCTTTGTGTCGACATACCTTAATAATCCCAAATCAGGAGTCCTCCTATACAGGATTCCTCCGCCGTGAAAGAAATTGCTGGACAACCTCCGAAGTGTGCGTTTCTGAGTAGGATTTGCAAGTTCTGGGTATCCGCCTTTTGCCAAATATTCCCTGATATCATGAAACCAAGGCTTTCCGTCTGCTTCTTCTTCAACATGGGCACAATAAGCTGGCTGATCATGGATCTTTACTGGAATGGGATCAATGAAGTTTTTGTCTCGATGTTGTATCATGGATGACAGGGTAGCCAATGCATCGACAAATTCATTCTGGATTCTGGGAACATGTTGGAATTCTGTCTTTGTGAACCTCTTCCTCAACTCCTGTACGTGATGCAGATACGGGAGTATCTTAGAGTTCTTGGTTGCCCATTCTTCTCGGACCTGATGTAGTCCGAGTCTCCAATTACCAGTAACCCTTGAATGTTCATGTCAATAGTCATCTTGAGCCCTAAGATGCAGGCTTCGTACTCGGCCATGTTGTTGGTGCACGAGAACCTGAGTTTGGCAGACAACGGATAATGCTGAGCGGTTTCTGATACTAGGACTGCTCCTATGCCAACTCCTTTGGAATTTGCTGCTCCATCGATAAACATTCTCCAGCCATCATAGGATTCTGCAATGTCTTCTCCTATGAATGATACCTCTTCGTCAGGAAAATACGTCTTCAGGGGTTCGTATTCTCCATCCACGGGGTTTTCAGCAAGGTGATCTGCTAGTGCCTGTCCTTTGATTGCTTTCTGAGTCACGTAGACAATGTCAAACTCACTCAACAGGATTTGCCACTTGGCCAGCTTGCCGGTGGGCATGGGCTTCTGAAAGATGTACTTCAAAGGATCCATCCTTGATATGAGATATGTAGTATAGGCACAGAAGTAGTGCCTCAGCTTTTGAGCTTCCCCAAGTCAAAGCGCAGCAGGTGCGCTCTAACAGAGAATACCGGGCCTCGTACGGGGTGAACTTCTTACTGAGGTAATAGATGGCCTGCTCTTTCCTCCCTGTTTCGTCATGCTGCCCCAGAACACAACCGAAAGCTCCATCCAATACTGCAAGGTAGAGTAATAGAGGTCTACCCGGCTCGGGCGGGACCAAAACTGGTGGTGTTGACAGGTATTCCTTGATTCGGTCGAAAGCTTTTTGGCAGTCATCAGTCCATTTGGTAGCGGCATCCTTCTTTAGCATCTTAAAGATTGGCTCACAGATAACTGTAGACTGTGCTATGAACCGGCTGATGTAGTTGAGTCTCCCCAAGAAACTCATCACGTCCTTCTTATTCTTTGGCGGTGGCAATTCTTGAATAACTTTGACCTTTGACGGATCCAGTTCTATTCCTCGGCGGCTCACAATAAACCCAAGTAATTTTCCAGCGGGAGCCCCAAATGCGCACTTTGCGGGATTCAGTTTCAGGTTGTACCTTCACAATCTATCGAAAAAATTTCTCAATTCTTGCACGTGATCGGTGTCCTTCTTAGACTTGATGATAACGTCATCTACGTACACCTCGATCTCCTTGTGTATCATATCATGAAAAATGGTAGTCATAGCCCTCATAGAGGTGGCCCCTGCATTTTTTACCCAAACGGCATCATCTTGTAGCAGTACATTCCCCACGGCGTAATGAAAGCTATTTTCTCAGCGTCTTCTTCATCCATCCAAATCTGATGGTAACCGGCAAAACAATCCACGAATGCTTGCAATTCGTGCTTGGCGCAATTGTCGATCAGGATGTGTATGTTTGGCAAAGGGAAGTCATCTTTCGGACTGGCCCAGTTGAGATCCCGGTAGTCGACACAGACTCTGACCTTCCCGTCCTTCTTTGGTACTGGCACAGTGTTAGCTAACCATGTCGGGTATTCAGCTACCTTGAGAACCTTAGCATTGACCTGCTTAATGACTTCTTCCTTGATTTTCAAACTCATATCAGGTTTGAACTTTTTGAGCTTTTGCTTTACCGGCGGACATGTTGGATCAGTTGGCAGTTTGTGGGCCACAATAGACGTGCTCAAGCCCGTCATGTCGTCATACGACCAGGCGAATATGTCTTCATATTCCTTTAGAAATTCTGTGTATTCCTTCTTTTCTGATGGTGATAAGTGAACGCTGATTCGCGTTTCTTTGACGTTTTCTGCATCTCCCAGGTTAACAACCTCAGTCTCGTCCAGGTTGGACTTTGGTCTGTTTTCAAAATTCTCAGCTTCCTTAACAATCTCCTCCGGTATGTCATCTTCCTCTGAGTCTATGTCCGTTTGTTGCGTTGTCTCATTGCATGTCACAGTCATCGGTTCATCAAGATAAGTAATAGTAATGTTGTATAAGTAAAGTAATGAGAGAAAATAATAAGAGTGTTGATTTATAAGGAAAATCGAAATGCTTTGATAAATTCCATAACTGTTTTGAACATTGAAGATCTTATTGCGGAAATTTAAAATGCGAAAGAAAAAAAAATTAACTAGTAAAGATAAAAGATAGTGCATGATGCTTGTTCAGCCTTGCTACCCCGAGGCTTGCCGGGCTCTGGTGGTTCTTATGGTCCAGTTATTGAGGCGTGCTCCTTTGCTTACAGCATGTATGGAAGGGCCTTCCTCCCCCTCCTCCTCGAGAATGATGCAACAACCCATATCATCGTCTTCTAGGAACAAATTCTTCACCGCTGCCAGTGCTTCCTCTTCCTCTGACCTATAGATAACATCGGCCGGTTGGAAAGTCTGTTCCACGCGTGGTATTGGTTGTTCCTGTGGATAGTAAGGACCACACCATGGTGGCGACCAGTTGTTGAATTCTTCCCAGGTATACTCATATCCCAGTCCGAAGTTGGTGCCATGTTTCTTGAGTTTTATAGGCTTAGCGATTCCTTGGAGGTTCTTGCCAAGCCCCTTACATGGTTCGTACACACTCCAATTCAATATGCTCTCGATTTTGTTGTCCTGCCATTTGTCCTTGTCAACGGAGTTGACTCGCTCGATGTGGTTATAGGTCTCCCTACCCAACTTTCTTCTGCATCCGACTGCCGGAATGGTCTGGCGACTGTATATAGGATTGCTACCATCGCCGTGAATGATCACCTCCTGGTGATTCCACTCAAATTTTACCGCCTGATGTAGTGTTGATGCTACGGCCCCAGCAGCATGAATCCAGGGTCATCCCAACAGCAAATTGTAAGATGCCGGCACGTCTACTACTTGAAAATCAACATCGAACCAAGTAGGCCCCATTTGCAAACACAGACTAATTTCCCCAATGGTGGACCTTTGGGAACCGTCGAAAGCTTTCACGTTGATGGCCCCGTCCTTTATCTCGTGCAGTCCCTTACCCGACGTCATGAGTGTTACTAACGGACAAATGTTGAGGTTGGATCCCCCATCAATGAGGACTCTGGTGATAAAGTAGTCTTCGCATTGCAAGGTGATGTGCAATGCCTTGTTGTGACTCAACCCTTCTGGTGGCAGCTCATCTTTATGAAAAGTGATCTTGTGACTTTCCAATACCTGTCCTACCATGTTAGCCATCTCTCCACCGGTGATGTTGCTTGGCACATATGCTTCACTCAACACCCTTAACAGGTCATTCTTGTGTGCATCAGAATTTTGTAGCAAAACAAGGATAGAAATTTGCGCCGGTGTTTTGTTCAGCTGGTCAATGACCGAGTATTCCTTGGCCTGTATCTTTCTCCAGAGATCATCTGGCCCGATCTCGGTGATGGTTGGCCGGCTAGAAGCCTTCTTGCTCGACTCAGCCAGATAATCCGGGGTATAAACTCTAGCAGTTCTCGTCATACCCTGTGCCGCAATAGCCTCTCCGAACATAACCCTGCCTTTCCTTCTTGCCTCGGCTGTGTAGTCCCATGGTATACCCTTTGTATGGATGGCTGACATCGCTACTGGAATTGGCGTGGCTATCTTTACTCCGAACGGAGCATGCACCTTGGGCGGTAAAACTGCAGCTTCGAATGGTGTAGGTGCCTTTGCTGGAGACACGAATTCGACCTCAATTGGCGCTGGCGTCTTCGCAGATGATGGTGCTTCAAACTCAAGTGGCATGGACATATTTACCTTGGCATCCCCACAGGGCTGAATCTGGACTACGATCGGATTAAGGGTGACTATTGGTTTCTTTGGGTCGTCACCTTCTGTGATCAAACTGATCGATCCCTTGGGATCCCAATCATCCTCTATTTCAATCATGTGAACGCCTCCTCCCTTGTGGTCTGGCAGAGGGTTATTGCGGACATTTGGAGCAGGTTCCTTTGCCACAATAATCTTGTTATCAATTAAAATCTTGATCTTATCGTTCAGAGAACGACATTCGTCAATGGTGTGTCCTTTCATGCCGGAATGGTATGCACAGGATTTATTGGATTAACCTACTGAGAAGGGTTCTCAGGAGCAGCAGGGATAGGGGTGACGTAACCAGCAGCTTTGAGTCTTTCATACAACTGGTCAATAGGCTCAGCAATGGCTGTGTATTGTTTCGGAGGCCTTCGGTCAAAGTTTGGTCAAGGTCTAGGGAAGTTTTGGCGTGCGGGAGGGGATTGATAGTGGGATGGTTGAGCATTGTAGGCTTGGTAAACATGTGTGGGTTAGGAATATCTGGGTGAAATAGGCTGGTATGTGGGGGGTGGAGGTGATTGATAAGTGGATGGCGGAGTTTGGTAAGAGGGTGAGGGTGCTTGGTAGTTTGGAGTAGGCTGATATGTAAGTGGAGGCATTGGGTAGGCTTGGTATTTGACGGGAGATTTGGTTCTTTGTGCAACCATTACGGCTCCTACATCCCTTTTCTTGGACACACCTTCTGACTGTAAGGCCTTATTTGTAGCATGCAAGGCCTCGAAGTTCGTCACCATACCGCTTTTGATGCCCTCTTCGATCCTTTCTCCTAGCTTGATAATGTTAGAAAATTTGTGGCCCTCGATCATCATCATCCTTTCATAATACTGTGGTTCTTGAGCCCGGACGAAGAATTTGTTCATTTGTTCATCTTCTAAGGCAGGTCTAACCTTCATAGCTTCGGACCTCCAGCGAGTAGAATACTCGCGGAATGTTTCTGTGGGCTTCTTCTTTAGATTTTGAATATAGAACACATCCGGCGCATTCTCCGTGTTGAACCTGAACCTGTCCATAAAGTCGGACACCATGCTTACCCAGTTCGACCACTTCTTTGGATCTTGGCTAATGTACCAAGATAAAGCATCTCCCTCTTGTCACAGTACGTTCTCAAATGGACACTTGGATCTCTTGTACCATCTAACATCTCGAACTTAGGAGGTTTGTACCCTCGGGCAGTTCGACATCGGGCTGTATGCAAAGATCTTCGTAGTTCAGCCCTTCAATTCCCTTACTTCCTTCAACGCCTTGAATTCGTCTAGTCAATTTCTTAAGTTCTTCAGCCAGGTTTCTGATGAGCAAGTCTTTATCATCAGGCTCGGGTGTGTTTGAGATGGGTTGGGTGGAGTGTGGCATAGTCTCCACGTAGATGGTGGTGTTATGTTGGATGTGGTGGTGGCCATTTGTGGAGTTTTGAGGTTCTGGGATGAGCAACGGGGTATTGTTGGAAGTATGGCAGGTGTTGCAGTGGTGGTGAGGAGCGGGATGGTTCTGTTGCTTTGGGATGTTCTGTGGAGGTGTAGGGTTCTGAGCATTTGGGAAATTGATATCTGGAGTAGTGAGGGAAAATGATAGATTTGCCAGATTCCGAACCTGATCAAGTTCTTCTTGGAATTTCAGAAGCTTTTGTTCCAGTTGGGATGCATTTCCTTGGGAACCAGAGTACCGTGACCATGAGTGATCTCTACCCGTGCAGTTGGGTTTTCCTTTCTGGCGTTGTTCAAATCTTCCATCTTCCCTTTGTTCTTGTTTTTGACAGGACTAAGAGGAGGAGTGGGTGGAGGGCCCCTGGATCTCGTGGAATAAGATAATGTTGCCAGAATGCACAAACTAACCTTTGGGGAGGGGAATAAATAAAAAAAAAGTAAAAACAAAAAAGGTAACAAGTCAGTGAGGATCATAAAAAGATGTTGCAATATTTAAACACATAGTGCAGGAATGTAAGCCGTGTCCTAATTTGGGGACCTCTTTGTTCCCGAGGTAGGCCTAGCGACAAGTTGATTTGGAGAACTTGGAATGCTAAATGCCTCATTTTATTGATAAAAAGTAGACGAATCCCAAATCAATATTAAATAAACAGGAAATAAAAGTTATTAATGGCCATTGGCCTTGTTACATTTTAAAGCGAAAAAGGTAAACTCCAACCTACTTTGTCCCAGAAGGACCTTCCCCAGATTCGGCATCCTTGGCTCCGTCGAACAGCTTCCCCAATTCGCGAAGTCCCAGCAACAGGTATGCTCCGGCTAGATTACCCAGATGTTTTCTGACGAGATTTTGGTCACTAGAGTGTAAATCTTTCCACCAGCTTAGCAATCTTGGGTGGATGTTGATGACCATGCCGAATCTGGGGACTTCGTGCCTCATATTTCTACAAGGTAAATAAGGCTAGGCCCTTCCCCCACCAGACTCTACTATTTCATATCAACAATTAGCATGAAGCATCTAGTTCTCCAAATAAATGCACAGAACGTGATGACGTCCGTTAGGGTTTAGGGAAACCCAATGGAATTTGGACAAGGCCATCTTAAAAAGTCATTACGGGGACAACATAACTGACTCAGCTAGGTTTGACCATGATGCATGCACAGTTTAACAGAGTAAGGTTTCTATGGGGTTTTAGACTGGTACCCTTGAGCGGACAACTCAAGGGGGAAAGGCACGGAACCGTCAACTACATCGTTGATCGACTGGTTTTACCGCAAATATGCCTTTTCCGGATTTAGGGGGTGATAATATCGGAAGAGCGCAACCACTCATTATAAGCGTTGCTGTGGTATTTGTTTGGCACGAGTGGAATATGATGTTGATCATGATTATGCTACAATTAAAGGCATGTTGTCACGTATTTGCACGTTTAAGAAAGCAGTAAATACAATAATTTCATAATTTAATGCGGCAATGAAGGGAAGCAGTAAAGGAAAGAAACAAAAAGACAAGTCAGTTTTGCAATCGAAAAGGAAATTGAATGCTTAAAAGAAATAAACTAATAATTGCGCGTAAAGAAGCATAAATTCATAATAATATCTGAAATGCTAAAAGCCTACATTATCCCCAGCAGAATCGCCATGCTGTCGCGGCCCCTTTTTCTTGCTAAATCGGGTTTACGGCATTTGGAGGGATAACTCATTCCTTTTGGGAACTGGGTTTTGCATTTGAAGAGTCGTCACCTAATGATTAGTGTGCATTAGGACACCAAAAGAGTTCGGTTTGAATAACAGAGATAGGGTAAGGGCTTGAAATTATTCTAAGGGGAAGGTGTTAGGCACCCCTCAGAATCCACTAGTGTGGTTCCCGGCCAGACAATTATTGTGAATTGAGGTGCATTTAGCATATAGGCAGATAAGGCTCAAATAAGAGGGGATTTCAACACATAAATGGTTTGAAAGTAAGCAGAGTTTGAAAGAACAATTAGAAAGGCTAATTTTAAATAAGGAGTTAAAATGCTAAAGAAAAGAAATAAAGAATAAAGGGAGGGGATCCTAGGTTTATTAAAAAATATGGATCACCCCACACAATGTCCGGTAATCACTCCTCAATGAGGGGCTACACGTGACATTATCGCGTGGTCATCATATCCATATCTACCCTTCCCACCCCATTAATGTATTTAAAGCGCGGATCGGTCTCGGTTACTTATTCCATGCTACCCGTCCCACTCCTATCAGTCCCGGAGGCACTTAGGACTACTTATCCTAAAAAGGGAGGGATATTAGGTTTATTTGAAGTTTCAAAGGTAAAAACTCTAAGGCGACATACAAAACACATATTGCATATTTTGGGGAGAGCATATAAACAAACAAAGGCTCATATATACCTCCTTAAACAAATAAAGCATATAATTAGCATGACTTCCACATACTTTTTAGGTCTTGATTAAAAATACCAAAGACGAGGGAGTTTAAAAATATTGAGGCAGATTGGTTCATTACATAACTCAGATAAGAAGTCCGAATCAGGCCTGCCTGCTGGTTGTAATGATTAATAGAAACAAATTAAGTTCACAGTTATTACTCTAAGGCTTGCCTAAGTGTTTAGACGGAATCTTATAGACATGATATCTACTGATTTTAGAAGGTGATGAGATAGTGAGGCTCGAAATGGATTGTTTAAAGTCCTATATGCATACTTGTTAAGCTCGTTAAGTGAGGGACTTAGATTACCAAAAGAGATGCAGAAAGTACAAGAATTAAAAAAATTGGTTACAGGTTCTGCGGGTGATGGTATCTACTAATACTGATTTTATATCTAACATGACTTTGAATGAAAATGAATCAGAATTGCTCGAGGATCCCTATAGGCATGATTTCTATGCATTACTGATTTTTAAACGTGGTATCTAATTGCAGAAACCTTATAGACATGGTATCTAAATGTAGAAACTTGTTTTAAACCTTATAGACATGGTATCTAAATGCAGCTTGAATTATGCAAAATATTCCTATAGGCATGGTTTCTAAGTGAAGTTTGAATATGCAGATGTTAACCCTATAGGAATAATTTCTAGGTGAAGTTTGAATATGCAGAAGTTAAAAAAAACACCCTAGAAAAGTGGATATGATAATTCTCAGTTGGCTTATAGGTGGTTATTTATAACCTTTGGGTCATCCTAAAGCACAACTTCTTAAGAAATAATTAGGTATAATTATTATATATAAAGAGAAGACATGTATCCATATATTTGAGTTTCAGATCTAACTTTTCTACATAATATTGAGTTAAGCACTTAAATATTATCCCTATGGAACCCAGAGGTCTCTTGAACCAAGAACAGGAACCATTAAAGTTATCATCGTTAATTTTGTTGTAATTACTTGCAGATCTAAGCCATGTCTCTCTTCCATCATTTTTCCTCTCCTTCAAAAAATTCCTTCTCCTCTCCAATTTCTTCATCTTCCTCCTCATCATCCTCCTCCGATTCAAAACTCAAAGAAGAAATATATATATATATATATA
>NW_017671941.1:177018-180244 GCF_001879085.1 Nicotiana attenuata | reverse complement strand
ATATATATATATATATATATATATATATATATATATATATATATATATATATATATATATATGTGTGTGTGTGTGTGTGTGTGTGTGTGTGTGTGTGTGTGAAGGGTGTTGAGATGTGATTTTATGTCGCTAGACAGTGAAAGGGTTTGTGATAATGTTCATAAAAGGAGTAAAGTGATCTTAAATCCTATGAGCCATATACACAGGAAAGAGAGAGAGAGAGAGAGAGAGAGAGAGAGAGAGAGAGAGAGAGAGAGAGAGAGAGAGAGGTCTTAATAGTGGGTTGTTTTACATTTGACTTGATGTCATGTAGGTCAATGCTAGAAGTGTACGTGTGTTGATACCCAATTTTACCCTAAGTATTTTTATATACTCAAAATATCCCCAAAATAGCATATACATGCATATATAAGCATTCCCAAGAGTTTTGGCATTTTTCCTTATTTTAAATCAATTTATTGTCTATTTTAACAGTACAAAATCCAATAATTATTCCCAAAATTATCATTTTTGTGAATAACTTATTTTATTCTCATATTTACACCAAATATAATTAAGGTAATTTTTGGTATATTTTTACAAATTTGTTTGGTATTTTTAAAGCTAATTGCATATAAAGGCAATTATAGCCTATTTTACGATTAATAGTGTTTTATAATTGTAAAATTAGTTCTAATATTTTTAAATTAATACATATGTATTATTAATTGGTTCAGCATCTTCAATTTTCTTTTAAAAATCGTTCACTATTTTTATAAAATAAAAGGGAAAAACTGGCTATTTAAAATGTAGTCCCATTTCGTTTCAATTGCAGCCCCAATTCCATTTCAATTTTAGCCTTAATTTTGGCCCAATCCGCCCCCAAATCAAAACGACCCAATTTGATTTCTCACCCGACCCCTGACCCAATTGCTAAACCCGCCCGGGGTTCTTTTAAATCTAGGCCGTTGATCCTTTTGATCAACGGCCACAAATGATTCTTTCCTTTTTAATTCCTACATCGACCTAACCCTAATCCCCCATTTCACTTCAACAGCCGACTTCAAACTCTCTTCTCTCTCAACGCTCTCAAACACTCAAACCCTAATCGCCTCNAAAATCGCACCCGGGCCCGCGTGGTCAAAACCCGAGGTTCGAACCAAAACCCGGTTACCCATTCCCCCACGAACCCAAATATATGATTTGTTTTGAAATCGGACCTCAAATCGAGGTCCAAACCCCCAATTTTAGTAAAACCTAGTTTCTACCCAAAATCCCCAATTTCACCCATGAAAATCATTGATTTTAAGTTGAAAACATGTTAAATGATGTTAATGATTGAAAGAATTGAGTAAAAACCAACTTAAAAATGATTTGGAAGAAGTCTTGTTCTTTGAAAATCGCCTAAGTGTGTTTGGGTTTTGAAAGAATGATGAGAAGTGTTCAAAATTCGGCTAAGTATGAAAAATGCAGGTTGCACATGTGGGAAATGCGAACTGGGGTTCGCAATTGCGAACCCCGACCTGTTATCGGAATTGCGAAGATTGGTTCGCATTTGCGAACACTGGACAACAATGAAGGCATCGCATTTGCGACAATGCTGTCGCATTTGCGAAATGCCTGCCTTCGCATTTGCGAGCCACTATGTCGCATTTGCGACTGGCTCAACATCGCATTTGCGAACCAGGTGGTCGCATTTGCGACGCCACTACAGGATCTCCCATCTCGCATTTGCGATCATAGGCTCGCATTTGCGAGATCTTCTTCGCAAATGCGAAGATACCAGAACTGAAATGCCAGATTCTCACAAAGGTTCAAAATGCACTCACGGCCTATCCAAAACTCACCCGAGCCCTCGGGGCTCCAAACCAAACGTACACACAACTTCAAAAACATCCCACGGACTTATTCGCGCGATCAAATCGCCAAAATAACATCATAACCATCGAATTAAGCCTCAAAATCCATGATTCCTTCCAAATTTTCATAAAACATCAAATTTCCATTTTAAGTCCGAAACACGTCAAACGACGTCCGTTTTCAACCAAACTTTACAGAAAGTGCTTATATCATATATAAGACTTGTACCGGGCGCCGAAACCAAAATACGGGACCGATACCATAGTCTTCTAATCAAATTTCATTTCCAATTTCCTTAATGTCTGTACATGGTTCACCGGATCTAACTGGAGGAGCCCTTATTCTAGCAGAAATGGATGGAGAAGTCTGGCCAAAGCCAATCAACTCAGATGCAGTAAAACGATATTATGTGTAATCACCTATGATTTCTCTATGATGTAATATGAACTACGCCTGACCTGATTCCCGTTTAAGAGGGGATACGTAGGCAGCCCTATGGGTGCGGTCACGATTTAATAAAAATTTCATTTTCCCCTACTATTGGAACTGGGGCAGAATTTTGAGAAGGGCCCTCAAAATTCCGAAGTTAGTCTTTAGCCACTCATCGCCAGGGATGCCACCTCAGTAAACTAGGGCAGAATTTTGAGGAGGACCCTCAAAATTCCGAATCTTCAGTCATTCAGCGCAGCCGTCAGAAGTGCCAACCTACTAAACTGGGGCAGAATTTTGAGGAGGACCCTCAAAATTCCGGAGCAAGAAAGGTTGCAATGTTTTGAACCACGTTGCAGTCATTGGTTCATCTAAACAAAACCGTTTTCTACTTATGTTATATTTACTAAATCATGCATAATTATTGTTCGAATTGCTACTGTTTAGCGATGCTACCCCAACGATGCGCAATGCCGGAAGCCAAGGGAAAACGAATTAACCTTTCCCCCTTGACAAAACTCACAATTTTCTTTGGATGCAGGTGCCCGAGTCACAAACATATTACGCAATCGCATTGAGCCATCACACCTACCCGCATTTTGCTGTTCGCGCGCAATATTTCCCAGCAGCCGCAATCTCACAATCCGCTACCATCTGTCAGCTAAGAATCTTTTTTTACTACCCGCTTTTATCTCATTGCATAAGGCTACCTTTCTGCCTTCCGAGACTAAGCGTTGTCTCCATCTGCATTTCCTGCATTGCATAAGGCTACCCTTCTGCCTTCCGAGACTAAGCGTTGTCTCCATCTGCATTTCCTGCATTGCATGAGGCTACCTTTCTGCCTTCCGAGACTAAGCGTTGTCTCCATCTGCATTTCCTGCATTGCATAAGGCTACCTTTCTGCCTTTCGAGACCAAGCGTTGTCTCCATCTGCATTCTCTGCATTGCATAGCTACCT
>NW_017671941.1:142624-176998 GCF_001879085.1 Nicotiana attenuata | reverse complement strand
TTTGGGTACGAAAAATACATAGGGAAAAATTGGGTATCAACAGCTGCCCCTCTTTACCCGAGAAGGATGAAAGAGGGGCAGCTGTTGATACCCAATTTTTCCCTAAGTATTTTTATGTACTCAAAATATCCTCAAAATAGCATATACATGCATATATAAGCATTCCCAAGAGTNCCGTCTACTTTTTTTCCTAAACCTGTATCGCTTTTTCTCTCCTGAACTTGTTTGAGTGCCATGTTTTGCCTAAATGTATTCCCTGTGTTTCAAACTTGCTGCTCTCTCTGTTTGTTTTCTCATAAGTCTCTGAAAGAGACTACTGAGCCTGTTCTATTTGTTGTTTTCTCGTCTATGCATCTGATTCGAGTCAGAAACCCTAGTATTTGGGGTTTTTGGCAGGCTTGACTTTGTGTTTGGTCTAAGGTTCCATTCAGAACCCTTGACTCTCTTTCAGGCTCATTCTGATTCTACGAACCTAACCTTCTTGGTCACTCTGATTTCTTGCTAGTTTTACGACAACTCTTTCTTGTCTCACATGTCTGTATGCTTTTTATATGACAAATTCTCTTCTTTCAAAAGGCCTTTGGCCAGCTTGTGATTGATTCCGAGTTCCTTTTTAAAAGGTTTTGTACTGTTGATTTTCTTTAAATTAAACCCCTTCTCACCTTTTCTGGTTGGATTCATTCACACTAAGATTCGAACCCTGATTTTACTGGCTGTTGATTGATTGTCTTTCCTTGTTCTGCCCAAACCGTGTGCTACTAGACTATTTCCTTAAATAAACTGCTGTGTATTTGTCCCTAGTACACTGCTTTAGAAAAGATTTTTAAAACGAATCCTTTCCTTATTTATTTTTGTCCATTTGAATCAAATCCCTTAACCAAAGCGAAACAGCTTGTGATTGATTTTAAAACTATTCTCTTACCTTTTTCTTACTCATCTTCTGCACTATAAAAGGGCCTGCCCTTTTGCACTAAAGGAGGGTTTTACAGAGGCTTTTCACAGACTTTTCCTACACACACGAACACAGAACACCATCTGAGTTCACAATTCAATTTCACATAAAACTCTCTCTTTTGATACTTGTGCTGCTGTGGACTGTGTTTACTTTACTTTCTTCTGCACTTCTTTTGCTTCTCTACTGGTATGTCTCAGTTAGTTTACATGCCTCAACAACAATGTGTTTAATTATGCCTATTTCCTTTAGTTGATATTTGTTTCCCTCTCCTTTATATTTCTGTATTTAAGTTATGTGTGTAATCAATTGTTTGTCATGAATTTGATACTCTGTGAATCCCCTTTACCCTTTTACCCCTTTGTATGTGAGTTTATTGTTCAGGGCATAGCAGCACCCCAATATTGTTGTCTATGATCCTGAACTGGGTTCATTGAACTCCTTAACTTAATCAATTCCCACTTCCCATTCTCCCCATTATGTGCTTGAGCCTTGACTTAGGTCTGATAGTGTCCTAATCACTATCCAGACCTTTGTCTGACCATCAAAAGGTCTGCTCCTAACTTGTTCATCTAGCAAGTGGTCAGGGGTGTACCAGCCTGCCTTATGGCTAGATATGACCACCACTTGTCATGGCCCCTTGATTCCCTTTCACTTTGCACTTACTCCTAGCTATAAGTTCAGCCCCTCTCTTGCAAGCCATGCTTTGGGACCCCTGAGCTCCCTCTGAACTATGATGCCTGAGGGCTGGCTATTCCACACTGCACCATCCTGTTCATAATGGCATCCTGGGTGTAAGCAATGCCTGGAATCCCTGAGGTTCCTTGAAACTTTGAAACGCCCTGGATAATGAGAAGGCTTTGGAGATCTGGACCCCGGAGTTGGTTAAATACATATTATTGGACATTAAGATTGAATTAGGTTGCTTGGATCTAGCTGTTAGTTTTTGATGTATTTCTATTATTTCAGTTGATTCATTGGGTTGTAATAACTTGTATAAAACTCGGGGAATCTAGTAAAAGGGTGTGGGAGGGGTTTTACTTTCTTGCATCAATAAAGGGTAGATATCATGACTTTAGGACTTTAATTTTTTTTTACTATAAATATTGTACATAAGACGGTTCGATGTTTCTGATTCAAGTCACCTAGATACCATGCCTATAGGGTTTAACGTTTAATTATGATATAAGTCATCTAGAAATCCTGCCTATAGGACTTTAACGTTCATGTAATCAGTGCATATAGAAATCATGCCTATAGGGATTGCATATGCATTAGGCAAACTGTAGGGTAATTATAATTACCTCTTCTTACCAGTTCTTAACAGACTTTTTTTAATCAGATATAGATATCATAGGATTCCGTATCAAGTTCGTCCGATTCTTCTTAAGCAATAACAATCTGTTAACTGGTCTCTAATGTCTTAGTGTTTTCAGCCTCAATCTTTTGACAAAAAACTCTTTTGAATCAGTATACATTTGAGTTCTTCAAATCAGCACCTCTTCTGAAATGGTTTCTTTCTAAAATTCTGCCTAAATATTTTCCAACTCAGTTTTGGTCTTCCTGAAATTGTCTCTAAAACAGTTCTACAGTTTACTCTTTCCTTAAGTATATCTGACTCTAGAACTCCTTTTATGGTTTATACTCATGATTCTCTTAAAACTTATTTCTAAACTGACTGCAGTCTGTACTTTCCGGCATTAGACTACTTTTCTAGAACCAGTATTTTCTAAATCACTCGCTTAAAATACCTTAAGTTCTGACAATTGGATCCAAGCTGCCTAATGTGGGCTTCCTGTCTAAACGTATGTATCTAATCAGTTCGCTCGCTGCTTAATTTTTAATTTTAAAAGACTAAATCAGTATATGTAAAGGCATGCTAAACTATATGTTATCTGATTTACGGGGTTTATGTGAGCCTTACCTGTTTGTCTGTTCATTCCCCCTACTTGTTACTTGTTTTTGAATGTCGA
This sequence comes from Nicotiana attenuata, assembly GCF_001879085.1. NCBI lineage: Eukaryota > Viridiplantae > Streptophyta > Magnoliopsida > Solanales > Solanaceae > Nicotiana > Nicotiana attenuata. Next base: position 174,073 of record NW_017671941.1, on the reverse strand, counting down.
TTAGAATTTTTGTCCTTTACAACTCCATAAAGACCCCCATCCTTTTCTCCCCCTTTTAGGATTAGTAGTCCTAATGCCCCGGGACTGATAGCTTGGGACGGGTAATAGCATGCGATAGGCAAACGATACCATTCCGCGCTCCAATACCTTAACGGGGTGGGAAAGGGTAGACATGGAGATGATGATTACACGATAACACTATGCGTACAATTGAGTACCAGTGTTGTGCGAGTGATCCATGTAATATATAAACCTAGGACCCCCCTCCCTCTTTATTAGTTTAACAATTTTCTGAATCTTAAAAAGCTGGTACACTTTCGACTTCTGTTTTTCACATAATTTTTAGATTGTTCGCACTAAGTACTTGACTTCTTCCTACTTGCACTTTTAGCTAAACTGCTCCTTCCCTAAAATTCAGCACTTTTTTTTAACCTTTTGTGCTCCTTATTTGTAATAGTTTTTCGTATTTGCAATGCTTGCTTGTTTACTTGTTTGTTTGCATTCAAAGTCACAATTGTAGCATGGCCGGGAACCACACTAGTGGATCTTGAGGGGTGCCTAACACTTTCCCCTCGAGATAATTTCAAGCCCTTACCCAAACTCTGGTTCTTCATCTCAAATTCTTCCTTAAAGTGTCCTAATGCACTATAATCATTAGGTGGAGACTCTTCAAACTCCAAAAACCCAATTCTCACAAGGGAATAGAGTTGTCCTCCCGAATGTCGTATACCTGATTCCGAACTCTGTTTTGGAAGAAAAAGGGGGCGTCGACAACGTGCACAAGCCAAAAGATATTATTCATTTCTAATAGATAATCCCATAAGAAACTTGTCAAGTAATGTCCTTTGTTGAGAATTGGGAGAAGCAAGTTAAAAGAATTAACCTAGGGTTGTAACTTGATTCAAGCAAATTATTATTGAACTCAATTACATAAGAGGTTATGTGTAAGACAATTGTGGTAAAGAGGCTCCACGAATAATGCATCTCTTTTAAAAAGTAGGTACATGCGATGTTTGGTGAGTTAATGTCGCGTCAAGATCATGTTTATGTTAGCTCTTCAATATAGATGTGCATATACGATAAGGAAAATTAAGGGGTGTTCATAATGATGTACTAATGAGTGACTTACTTGGTGAGCTTAGGTTGCCGGGGCAGTGCTTTAATAGATCCCCCTTGACTCCACACCCATAACATGCATTGGTACGATAGCGGCATACCCCTGAATGACATCTCCTACACTTCTCGCAACAAGGATAAGATCTTCTAGGCTGGCTCGTCTCACTGTTGAAATCTTTGGTACCATCTATTTTTCATACACCATGAGTATCCTCCCTACCCTTCCTTTTGGCCTTTATTGCGAGAGGGTTAACGATCTCTGTACTGTCATGCTATGTGGGCCTTTGGAGGTGTCCAAGCCTGCCGCCCCTATAATGCTCTTGAGCATACTTGCGACATAGTGCGAACTGTTCCCTTCTGCACGCAGGGCAGACCTGGCTGGGTGTACCCAGTCTGGGGCATTTGTTCTTCTTGTGTCCCCTCTTTCCACAACAATAACATGTTTCAAGAGTCATCCAATATACCCCAGGTGGCGCTTCTCAAAAATTGGACATTCTAGCTTATTGGTACAAACAACCATATTTTGTTTCCTAGGTAATCGTGCCACATGATTCGGTGACGTGGTGACATTAAGGGTAACAAGGGAATTTCCCCTGGAAACTAGTGCTTTCCCTCCAAGGCTCGACCCATTATCCCAATCAACTCTTGTGCAATCTCCCCCAGATTCTATGGCGAGGTCACTCCCTCTTCACCGCCTAGAACTCGTGGACTACTCATCTGGAAAGGAGACATAAAGGGGAAATTAGCTTCCTATCTTGAGTTATATCGCACAATGTAGAATATTAAAGAAGGGTGACATTCCTAAATGTCCAAGTATTCTCCTAATTATAAATTTGATTGACAACACACTGATAAGAACAACTCTACTAGACACGACTCCGAGATATTCGAGGACACTTTATAACCTTAGGATCTGATACCAAGCTTGTCATGCCCTAACCTTGGGGAGCGTCATCGTCGCTCAACCAAGATATCCAGTCAAGCAAGCCTACTTAGTGCCTACAATTAAACCCTACCCATGAATAATTTGGGGATAAGTATATAAGGAGTTAAACCGGCCAAGGGAATAGTATGTACAATACCAACTTTCATTTTTATAAGAGCTTCATTTATTAATTACCAAAATATTACATGTTCATAGTTTAGAGTGGAACATCCAACAATGAAACAACATGTATAGTTTGTCATCCCAAGTCAACATACAACCCATAGTACGTATACGGAGCTTCTGAGCGAAAAAGATTACAATATGGGAGTGCCTACGACAAGGCCCCGGCTATACCTCAAAACACAATATGCAAAATCAAACGACATAGGGCCCCGAAGTTGAATAGGGATCACCAAACCAGCGTAGAAGAGGGTAAGCTGCTAATGAGTGTAACGACCCGTCGGTCGTTTCGAGAGTTATAGCCCCGTTTCCCCATTTCTTTTTCCTTTTGTGTTCTTCAGCTATATTACGATATGTTGGGTCAGTTGGCTCGGGTCTGGAGTGGATTCAGAGAGGATTCGAGACACTTAGTCTCTTTTGGAAGGCTTAAGTTTGGAAAGTTGACCGGATGTTTACTTCTGTGTAATGATCTCGGATGTGAATTCTGATGGTTCCCTTAGCTCCGAGGTGATTTTTGGACATAGGAGTGCGTCCAAAATGTAGAATTGGAGGTTCGTGGTAGAATTAGGCTTGAATTGGCGAAAGTTGGAAATTTGCCCAATTTTAGTCGGCCTTGAAGCTTTTGAGAACGATTTTGAGGAGGAATTCAAGGGTTTATCAGCAAGGTGAGTGGCTTGAGCCCTAATAATCGTATATGTGATGATTTCCCGTTGTTTAATCATGAATTTTGTGAAGATTAGGGGTAAGAATGAGGGGTTAGGGCTTGGAAATTGGAGAGTTTGATTTGGGAATTTGAGGGACCATTTGATGGCGGATTTCGATGAATTTGGTACGGGTAGACTCGTGAGTGAATGAGCTTTCTAGTTTTATAATTTTTGTCGGATTCTGAGACGTGGGCCTGGGGGCCGGGTTTGAGAGGATTTCGGGATTTGTGCCTAATTTGATAGTTTTTCTTGTGGGATTCATTCCATTAGCGTTTATTGATGGTATTGTTCTTGTTGTGAATATATTCGGAGCAATTGGAGGCCGAGTCGAGGGTCAAGAGCATCGCGGAGTAAGGATTTGACCGCTTTGAGGTAAGTAATGATTGTAAATCTAGTCTTGAGGGTATGAAACCCGGATTTTGTGTGATTTTACTATTTTAAGGTGATGCACATGCTAGGTGACGGGCGTGTGGGCGTGCACCATTGGGGATTATGACTTGGTCCGTCCCGTAGCAACTATAAGTTGTGTATTTGGTTGAAACTATATGATACTTATGGGTTTTAGAAAGAATTTCTGTAAATTGGGCTGAATGCCGTATTTGGGCCTTGTGCCAGAGCTGTTTGGACCCTTAGGGGCCTTTTCTTATTATCCTCTCACTGTTTTGATTGAAAATCAATACTCAGTCATGCTATGTTTACTGATTTTATAACTCAGTCTTTATTACTCCATTTTGATGCATATGAAATGTTGTTTTGGGCTGAGCACCGTGTTTTTACTGATAGCCCGAGTGGCTTGAGAGGTTTATGACTAAGTGAGGCCGAGGGTCTATTTTTGTGAGGATATTTATGGGATCGGGCTGCACGCCACAACATGTTGTTACTGATTCATGATTGTGTGAGGTCGAGGGCCTGATTGATTTATGCCACAAGGTAGCACTTGGGCTGAAGGAGCTCCTCTGGAGTCTGCACACACCCAGTGAGCGCGGGTACCCTGAGTGAGTGATATGAGATATGCCCGAGGAGCTGTATACGAGTGACTGTGAGGTTTGCCCGAGGGGCTGTATATGGGTGATGTTCTACCCGAGGGGCTGCTTATGAGTGATGTTTTGCCCGAGGGGCTATTTACGATTTTCATCACTTTTAGTCTCTTTTGCATTGAGCCTCTGTTGAAACTCTTGAAAAATATCTTCAAATGATTTTTACCGAAAACTGGATTTTAAAACGAGATGATTTGACTCACATACTGATTTGAAAGCATGTTGTAATTTCTGAGGTTACATGATGTGGACTTTATGTGTTTTACTGCTCGTCACTACTGCTCAGTCTTTATTTACTGTTATTACTTACTGAGTTGGGGTACTCACATTACTCCTTGCACCTTGTGTGCAGATCCAGGGGTCACTGAACGTGCTAGCGAGTGTTGATTTCATCCGTCGCAGATCTGTTGGAGTTAGCAAGGTAGCTGCATGGCGGTCGCAGCCCCGCTCTTCTCCCTCCTATCTTCCTATAGATGTTATTAGTTGTTTTCTAGACTGTATTAGTCTTAGTTTTATCAGACAGTTCTTAGTATATGCTCATGACTAGTGACACCCCAATGTCGGGCTTTTCTTTTCGCACTTTTGTTATTAAGATGTTCTTTATGAAGTTTTATTATTAAATAGCGTGAATTTATCTTAGAAAATGAAATATCGCATTATTTTTGGTAAAGAGTCGGCTTGCCTAGTTCCACGATAGGCGCCATCATGATAGGGTAGTTTTGGGTCGTGACAATGAGGATCAAAGCCGCCTGCTGAGGAACCACCTGCATCCATTGAAGATGAACAGCCCTGGCAAAAGGGACGTAAGTGCATATGGAATAGTACTAGTATGTAAAACCAAATACCCTCTCATGGAGTGGAGTACCAATATAAAAGGAGAGAAGCATGGAATCAAAAAGAAACTCAAGTGATACTAAATGCCAAGTGAAAACATAACCAATTCCATTTAAGTATTAACAATCTTGGTTGGGAGATCTTTAGCACTGATACACCACCGTGCTTATAGCATGTAGTCTGATGTCTGTCCGATCAGCTAAGTCATCTCACCATAAAGTATGAGGCTCGACATCAAAACACAACACCATCCCTATCGGCTAAGCCGTCTCACCCCCAAAGTATGAGGCTCAAAATCAAAACACAAAACCACCATGTGTGCGACATGGCATTCAATCTCTGCCCGATCTCTGCAACTAATTCAATAATCAACCATGCCTTTTCCTTTAGAATAAGCCTCCAAACCAATCGAATCTAGCCAAATATAGTTCAAACAATTCAAAACAAGCTTTAGAAACTACTCACGAGTAAAAAAGATTCAATTCTTAGCTAAATTGAAAAAGTCAACCCTGGGCTCGCTTGGTCAAAATCCGAGATTCTAACCAAAACCCAATTACCCATTCACCCCCAAGTCCGGTTATGTGATTTATTTCAAAATTCGGCCTCAATTCGAGGTCTAAATCTCAATATCTCCCAATACCTAAATTCTACCTAAAACCCCTAATTTCTACTTTGATCCGTGAACTCCCTCTCTCTCTCTCTCTCTCTCTCTCTCTCTCATTAATTTCTCATCTCCTTCGTTTATTCTTTAGGTTTAACGACTACCCTAACTTCTCGTTCTCCAAAAACTCTCCAGCAAGACAACGCTGGACATACATGTTAGTCATTTCCTTTTCTCTTCCTCATCTTTTTCTCCTCTTCTCCTTCTCTCTTGTTCTCCCCTTCTACTCTGTCTCTCCGTCGCCCCTCTCTTTGCCGCTACATCTTCATCTTCTCCTTTCTTTCTTTATTTTATTTTCCTTTCTTCTTTGAATCATTCCCTACCTATCCTAGACCAACTGAAACCTAGCCCCTTGTCCCCCCTCGTTTTCCCGTCTTTTTCATTTTCTTCTGTAGGTTCACCGGCAGTCTGTTTTCGGCGGTAAAGGACAGCTCCGGCAGACATAGTGAAGGTGTATGGGACGGTAGGATCTAGTCCTACAGCAATACCTCGACTCTAGGAGGCATAACAACGGGCTTCAGTAGCGGGCCCCACTGAAACAAAGTTCAGTGCGTGCGGAGGCAGCGACTAGACATCCTCGAATACATTCCAGGTTCTATCATTCTTTATCTTCATATAATTTGATTTATTTTTTATTCTTTTGTATTATATATTTTGATTTTAGTCTATATCTCTCGTTCTCTTTATATATTTTGATCTATTCTGTATCGTTCATTGTCTTTGCCATTCACTTGCATCAATTACTTGCTTTTTTGTAGTTGCTTTCTACTAATTCCTTAAGGTGTAACAGTTACCTTGTTGTGTGTTATAGTAGTACTAGCTTAGTATCCATTAGATTATTGTGGCTAAAGGAAGTGATGGTAGAGTGAGGTCATGTCCTTAGGTGGGGCATGGGGCAGGGGCGGGGGCAAGGGTGGTAATAGAACCACTAGGCTGAGGATTGGGTCCTGAAATATAGGGACATTGACGGGGAAGTCTTTAGAGTTAGGGAAGATTCTACAGAAAAGGAAGATTGATATAGCGTGTGTCCAGGAGACAAGATGGGTGGGTACTAGAGCACGGGAAGTTAACTGGTTTAAATTGTGGTATTTAGGAGTTGCTAGGGGAAAGAACGGGGTAGGTATTGTAGTTGATAGGGATCTTAGGGAGCTAGTGGTAGATGTTACGAGAGTGAAGATAGGTTGATGACTATTAAGCTAGTGGTTGGTGGGCTCACTTTAAACGTGATTAGTGTTTATGCGCCTCAAGCGGGCTTGGACTAGGAGGTCAAAAGGCACTTCTGGTAGAATTTGGACGTGGTTTGAGGTGTCCATCTTACCGAGAAGTTTTTCATAGGAGGTGATTTTAATGGCCATATTGGGAGACTGCTAGGGGCTATGACGATGTGCATGGCGGGTTCAGCTTTGGAGGTAGAAACGAGGTAGGAATTTCGTTGTTGGAGTTTGCTAAAGCTTTTGATTTGGTGATAGCTAACATGTGTTTTCAGAAGAGGGAACACCACTTGTCACTTTTCGGAGTACTGTGGCAAAGATTCAGATTGATTACCTTTTCTACAAGAAGGATGATAGAGGTCTGTGCACTGATTTAAAGGTTATCCCGAGTGAGTGTCTATCGACACAACGCAGGCTCTTAGTAATGGACCTGGAGATTAAGAGAAAGAGGAAGAAGAGAGCGGTGTATGTTCAACCCAAAATCAAGTGGGGAGGCTTGACTAAAGATAAAGCTCATGAGTTGGGGGAGATGTTGATGGCTATGCGGTCCTGGAGGAGTAGTGGGAACACAAGTAATATGTTGTCCACGACAGCGAATTATATTAGAGAAGCCGCTAGAGAGGTGTTATGGGTCACAGATGGATACATAGGAGGCCACAAAGGGGATTGATGATCGAATGAAGATGTCCAAGAAAAAGTAAAAACCAAGAAAGCAGCATATCTGAAGCTAGTGGAGAGCACAGTCGAGGAGGAGAAGAGGACAAATAGGGAGTGCCATAAGAAGGCTAAGAAAGAGGCAAAATTAGTGGTCATGACGGCTAAGAATGCAGCGTTTGGGCGCCTGTGTGAGGAGCTGGGGAGTAAAGGCAGTGATAAGAGATTGCACAAGTTAGCTAAGGTTAGAGAGAGGAAGGCTTGGGACCTGGATCAAGTAAGGCGCATTAAAGATAAGGATGGTAAGGTATTGGTGGATGAGGCGTCTATTAGGCTTAGGTGGCACACATATTTCTATAAGTTCTTGTACGAGGTTGGTTAGGAACATCATACTTGGTGAGTTGGATAACTCAGAGAGCTAACGAGATTATGGTTTTTGTTGGCGCTTTAAGTGGAGGAGGTTGAGTGTGTGATGCGGAAGATAAGTAGGGGTAAAACGACTGGGCCGGACGAGATTCCGATAGAATTTTGGAAGGATGCGGTTCGGGCAGGCTTGGAGTGGCTTACTGGATTGTTTAATATCAATTTTAGGATAAAGAAGATGCCAGATGAATGAAGGTGGAGCTTGATGGTCCCGATGTACAAGAATAAAGGGAATGTCCAGAATTGAAACAACTATAGGGGTATCAAGCTGTCGAGTCACACTATGAAAGTTTGAGAGTGGGTGGTGGAGAGGAGGATGACGAGAAGTGTGTCTATTTCTGAGAACCAGCTCAGATTCATGCCAGGACGGTCGACCACAGAAGCCCATTATCTTGTGAGGAGACTGGTAGAGCAGTATTGGGAGAGGAAGAAAGACTTGCATATGGTGTTTATTGACCTAGAGAAAGCCTACGACAAAGTCCCGAGGGAGGCCCTATGGAGATGTTTTGTGGTTAGTGGCCTCCCAGTAGCATACACTAGGGTGATTAGAGATATGTATGATAGTGCTAAAACTCGGGTGAGGGCTGTGGGAGGAGACTCGGAACACTTCCTAATGTTGATGGGGTTACATCAGGGATCAGCTTTGTATCCATTTTTATTTGCTCTGGTGATGGATGTGTTGACGCGACAAATCCAAGGGGAGGTGCCATGGTTTATGTTATTTGCAGATGATATAATGTTGATTGACGAGACATGCTACGGGGTTAACTCTAGGTTGGAGGTCTGGAGACATACCCTGGAGTCTAAAGGTTTCAAGTTGAGTAGGACGAAAATAGATTACTTAGAGTGCAAGTTCAGTGAGGGGACACATGAAGTAGAAGTGGACGTGAAGCTTGATACACATGTGATTCCCAAGAGAGATAGTTTCAAGTACCTTGGGTCTGTTATCTAAGGTAACAGGGAGATTGATGAGGATATTACATATCCAATTGGAGCAGGGTGGATGAAATGGAGGCTCGCATCTGGTGTTTTGTGCGATAAGAATGTGCCACCAAGACTTAAGGGAAAGTTCTACAAAGCGGTAGTTAGACCAACTATGTTATTTGGTCATGAGTGTTTGCTAGTCAAGAAATCCCATGTCCAGAAAAGAAGAGTAGCCGAAATGAGGATGTTGAGGTGGATGTGTGGGCATACTAGGAAATGTAAGATTAGGAATGAAGTTATTAGGGGCAAGTTGGGAGTGGCCCCTGTGGAAGACGAATTGCGGGAATCGAGGCTGAGATGGTTCGGGTACGTGATTAGAAGAGACATCGATGCCCCGGTTAGGAGGTGTGAGAGGTTGACCATGGAGTGTCTGAGAAAGGGTAGAGGTAGGCCAAAAAAGTATTAGGGAGAGGTAATTAGGCAGGACATGACATTGCTTCAGCTTACCGAGGACATAACCCTCGATAGAAAGGTGTGGAGGTCGAGAATTAGGATTGTAGGTTGATAGGCAGTCAAGAGCTTCTCCCCGTACTAGTAGTATTAGTATTATTCTTACATTTTTGTGTTCCTTGACCCTTGTTATTCCATATTGTGTCATTCTTACCAGTATTGTTAGTAGTATTCTTGTATTTCTTATTTTTAGATCTTTGTTATACATAGCGTCTTTGTCTTTTTTCTTGTGTTGTCATTGTTGGCCGCTTCTTGTTTAGAGTTTCTTTAGCCGAGGGTCTATCAGAAACAACCTTTTTACCTTCACAAAGTAGGGGTAAGGTCTGCAATAATATCACTCTCTCTCACTTTTCTTACTAAAGCTCATTGGTTCTCACTGATACTGAGGATACCTCGATATCCTTTGTCTCTATACGTGTTCTTCACTCTATATGTGTTCTTCATCGTACAAACTCAATTTCGGTCGTAAATAGCTTCGTTTGATTATATTTCGAGCTGTTAGATTACTCCCGAGTATTCCCAACAACCCGAGCTCGACCCCAAGGTCGACCTCGAAGTCCCAATCGACCAAGCTTACGCCTGGGTAGAAGACCCTTTGGTTCGCTCTTTACCTCGTTTTATCTCCCCCTCCATTGTTAAAATTCATAATACTAGCATCATCTGCTCTAACAAACTAGCTTGGGAATAGATCACGTATTTTTAGAGTCCCATTTAATAAATTTAATTGTTGTTACCATTTTCACGGTAAACAGTTTGGCGTCCACCGTAGGGAAAAAATAATAGTGATTATTTTCTTGTTAGTTTCATCACGCAAACGCATATCATCTTTCACACTTGTTTCTTGTCCAAAATCCTTTGATTTCGGGTAAAAATGTCTGGCTCAGTGAACAGAGCTGAGAACGACCACCTCGAAGATTACGGGGAAAATGGTATGGATATCCCGGCTGCCGGAGCACCGCTACAGGATCCCGATAACGCACCCGGACCAATACTAGCGGACGCGGAATCACAGGACGCACAGCAAGTCAACGAAACTTCTCATACCGACAGAAGCGTGCGACACCGCGACCGACAGTAAGTTCAAAAAACCCCAGCCCGGGAAGAACAGGAAGTTAGTCTTCACGATATTTTTGAAATGTTGCAGGCACAACAGCTGGCCATTGCTCAGTAGCAAAGCCATCCGAGGACCCCCAGCGTAGCGACACCGGAGACAGCTTCCCCTGACGAGCGCACCACCGCTCACGCATACACGAAGAAAAATTGCGACTTTCTGGATGACCCTGCCACAGAAACATATGCGGATGTCATTAAAGCAGCAGCGGCGGAAATCGACAAGTCGGAGGCCGAACAAAGAAAGGAAGAAACACCATAAGAAGTCAATCCTGCTCCCTGATAGGACGAATGGGATCGCGTCCGGCTTCGGATGAACAAACAACTCTGGCCTTTGCTTGAGGTTTAAACAGAGCATACCCGCTGACTCCAGGTCGTTTCAAACGACATTTAGCCAGATACCCGGCCAAGAGTTGGCCATGCTTCCGTACCCAGCACCGGCCACTAATACGGCCGTCCAGAATCCTCTGCAGAAACAGCACGCCCAAGCAGGCCTTCCACGAAGAAACTAATGCCATACGGATTGAGATACTATCCATGCGCCGCTAATGGGATGAACGCCCCAAGATCAAACATACCTCGCAGCGGTAGGGGAGTAGTTCGAGGGCGGCGCCCTCGGGGAACATCCAGCGGAACCAGATCCGGTGAGGCAGAGTCAGCAAACGAACCTCGTCCAACAGAGTGTGAGCTCAACATTGTTATGACAAATGTCGTAGTCACCACAAGCGAAACCAGGAACGCTGAGCGACTCAGTCCTACTCGACCAAGGCCCCTTCGAAGGAACCACAACCCGATGCGGAATTCGCAGGACGCAAGCGACAGCGGGGTTACGAATGACTCCCGTCCCGAAAATATGACGGCCATGCTGCTCAGTCAAATTCGATGACAAGTACTATCGAACGGTCAGGCTCAAATCTGGCCCCGAGGAAAGAAGACTACCGGAAGGATAAAGTAAACAAACCTTGACGTATCACCACCGCAATGGAGGAACGGCGATGCCCTCCGAGAACTCATTACATGGGAAGCAAAAATACCCGCCACCGGGACAAAGACAGATCCAGGGAATTATTTCCAAGGATACTCTCGCATCCAGGGAAAGGGGCACCACGACTCCACCCCAGCGTCATGACGGCACATTAGTAAACCTCTCCCTCATCCGCTTAATCTTAAAATAAATCGAGTGCTCATAGATTCCAGAAGCTCGGTCACCCGCAACTATGGTATCGGACCAAGGTTCAACAGGGCGGTCCGCGTTAATGAACCAAATCGCCCCCACTTCCCGAATCCTTAGTGAACTCCAAGTAACAAGTCGCCGAAAAGGCCATTCTCTCAATACAGCCCGCCTGAATCCGAGCTGGGACCTCGAGCTTTACACCGTCAAAGGAAGCGCGAAGTACAAACATTTTATTCGGGCGACCACCGACACTCTACCCGAAGGCATCGACGGTCCCATCTCGACAGAGGAACGAGATTCCTCGCAAAGGGCAAAACTAGAATAAGCCGACAGGGACGCACCGAGTCCCGGAACATCGCCTACACACCCCGCAGTAAGAAAGAACTGCTTTCGCTCCTTCGTTTTCCTTTTACTAACCTGAACACAGACAGCTAGCTAGGATGTTCGGAGATTCTCAAGACTCTACCCGGAGATTCCTAGACCGCATATAGGTGACCACCGTATTTTCTCCCTTCATCCGGGCTTTTAGCCCCAAAAGAAACCTTATCGGCAAGATTACTGGCAGAACACCATACCAGAAGAAGGTTCAATAATGCCACGGGCTTTATTCCGATAGCCCAACAACGAACGATGGTTTGCCTCTAAGAGCATCCCCCCTTGAAATGATCCAGATGCGGCGGACTGAAACCCCGTCGGGAATTATATGTTAGGCCAGAACGGTCCAAGAAGTCGTGCACGCATGGATCGAGTTCACGATGGCGAAACAATGTACATCTATACCAAGCAATAAAAAGATATTTTCTCGGCATTTTATTCTTTGGACAAAGAAATCTCATGTGTATCCCCAGCAGGGGGCCCCGCTCCACCGACTGCATCCCGAAATACTCGAGGCTCGATGCCTACAACTAGGCACTCACGCGATCTCAGGATCGAAACTCCGGGCTCATAAAGACCCTACAAGGCAACTCCGAGCTCACAAGAAGTGGTCTTCATGCTTAAACAACTTGATGACTCGGAGACTATCGTCAATCGCCATATGCTGGAAAATCCGAAACTGTAAGACCCTTAACGGGTAGACTCGGCATAACCAGGTCCATTCTACATCACCCAAGAACTGTAAGACCTCAAAAGGCATGAGAAACTGTAAGACCTCAACAGGCATGACAAACTGTAAGACCTCAACAGGCATGAAAATCCCGAAGTTTAGGCTATACGTCGCATTTGTAAGAATCCTGAAAGGGCATACCCTCGATGTGGACGCCTAAACTATCACTCAGGATCAAAAATGGCTATGGCCAAACGCACATGACTACGGCCAAAACGGCTGATACAGCCGAAAAAACACGGCTCGGGGATGCCCGACCATCGCTAAACAAAAAATTGCAGGCCACTACTTCGAAAAGAACCGGCTACAACAGGCTTCCCTCAACAGGCAAACAACGGGCCTTCCGAGGTGCTTGAAATATCGCCGATTACGACTTGAAATCGAGGTTCTTTTAGAACCAATGACGGGTCAAACAAAAATCTTTCAAAAAGACCTTAATGAGCGGAAAACAAAGCCTACAAAAAGCCCACGGGCAAAAACAACGTAAGAGCCATTGTCGCCAGCTAAGCAAGCCTACGGGCCACATATAAAAAGGTCTCTACGACCGAAAAGCGTAAGAGCCATTGTCGCCAGCCAAATTGACAACTTGAGGATTAAAGTGAGCTCCAATCGTAACTCGATTCGGAGACCGGATCCAAAATAGTGAACTAACAAGCCTACGGTCCACATATGAAAAGGTCTCTACGACCAAAAAGAGTAAGAGCCCCCGTCGCTATCCCAAAATGACAGCTTAAGGGTCAATTAAAGCTCTAATCGCAACGCAACTCGGAGACTGGACCTTGAAAAAGCTAAAGCGACTATACGCCCAAAGGCGAGAAATAAAAGCCGATGCCGCCAACCTAGACGAGCGCCAATCTCGAGGGTAAATCGAGCTCGAGTCGGATCTCGACTCGAAGACTGAACCCAGCAACGAGCAAAGCATACAAGCCTCAGGGCAAGTCTGGGATCAAATCGACCCAATTGAAATTCCAACAAACGGAAATACGAAGAATATGAGTTGCGGGGTTCCCCCTCTTATTGCTACATATTAACAATAAGGCGCAGCCCCAACCTGCGTAGAATATTGAAAACCATACACGCATAACAAAGGAGGCAAGAAGAGATCATTCTGCTTTTTCTGGCAGTCATAGCCCAGCGGTTTCCTCCTAATCGTCCTCGGCATCGGACAACAGGAACTTGGCATCGTGCTCCTCTCCTTTGGCTCGCTCGATCTCCCTCGAAAGATCAAAGCCCCTTGCGTGAATCTCCTCAAAGATTTCCCTCCGGGATCTGCACCTCGCATACTCTCTGCTGTTTTCGGCATGATCGAGGGTCTTCTGCAACTTGACTTCAGTGGCATCAGCATCCCTCGAGTAAGCCACCATTTTCTGCCCCGACCTGGTATCATGCATCATCACCTCGGCCCGAGCATTCACCACCTCGATTTTTGCCCTCGAAAGATCGGATGACAATTTCATGATCATCTTTGCCTGGGTAGAATCATTCACACGATCAGCCTGAATTTGCGCCTCAAGGGTGGAAACTCCGGCCTGAGCCCTCTTTTTCGCCTTAGAATGGATATTCACGCGCACCTGTAGCTCGGTGAATTCACGTTTGGCTTTGCTGGCTTCTCCCCAAAGTTGCTCCAGTTCGCTCGCCCTATCCTCCAACTGAAACAACAACACGTCAATACAGCAAAATGGGAGTGCAATTGAGCACAAAATGCAGGAAACCTGTTTCTCCAAAAGGGCCTCCCGAACCCGACTCCGGTCAGCCTCACATCGTAAAGAGATAAGCTCGCTTTCCTTTGCCGCGCAAAGACGTCTGAAGGACTTCTCCCTGTCCCGAGCATCCCGCAATAGGGCCTCACAACGAAGCAGTTCGGCTCTGAGCCTATCAAAAACCTGAGGAAAAAAGGTCAGGTGGGAAAAAGAAAAGGGAAGGACGTAAGTCCGAAACATCCTTACGACAACCGGAACTCACCATTAGGACAAAGCGATGAGCCTCGCCGAAGGCTGAAGAAACGTCCGACGATACCCCAACCCCGGGAAACTACTGATCGGCCGCATCCTTTCCCCTTAACCGCCGCGAAAGGGTCGCACCATTACAGGACTCCTCGCGCCCTGGGACATCATTCCTTTTTCCGATGCTTCCTAGATCCGGGGTCGACGATCTCTTTTCCTCCCTCGGGAAATTCGGCCTCACCTCGAAGAAGCTCCTGGCACCTGCAATGGATAAACCAAATTAGCCAGCAAGAAGGAAGCCGCTCCTTAACAAGCCAAGACGCCGAACACCTACTGTGGTGCTTCGCCTCCCACCTCCCCTTTGATAGATCTTGCCATCGACGCCTGTCGTAAACCGAGCAAGCTGCAATCTTACGAGACCATTCGGCTAAGTCCGGGATCTCGCCAGGCAGCCAGCGAGTTGCTATGAACAAAGAGCAGAAAGATGCCGTTACGGGGCCAACCCCATGCTAAGTTAAACAACAGTTCAAACTAAGCACTTACGCGTGAGGTTCCATCTCTCAGGAAATGGCAGAAATTCTTTGGGTATAACATCAGTCGTCCGAATTTGCACGAATCGATTCATCCATCCGCAGTCCTCGTCCCCCTCGCTGCTAATCCCAGGAACTCTAGCGGATCTAAACTGGATAGCGATCAGGCCCCGATAACACAATGGCCGATACAACCTCACGAGATGACTAAGGGTGAATTCTATCTCGGCCCGGTCAACAAAGTATCTCATCGAGCGCACTATTCTCCAAAGAAAGGGATGAACCTACGCCAATGTTACTTGATACCTCCGGTAGAAATCAAGCACGACCCGGTCCGGGGGATCCGGCGCGAAAGCGTGGACATACACACTCAAGAACCCCTCAGCGTATGTCGTTATGTTCTCCTCGGGGGAGGGTACTCGCAAGATCGTACCCTCCCTCCATCCGCATTCTTTCCTAATCATCTCGAGGTTTTCCTCCCTCACTGATGAAGTGATCCTCGACACATGCTCTCGATGACCTGGAACATTAGGGGGTTTCCCCGATGTGGCGAATTTCCTCGAGATAGGGCGACCCGGATCTTGTTCCCCCGATGTCGGGAATGATCCGTCGGTACCAACCAAAGGCGGAGCGCAGCAGGGAGCCTTTTCCGTCCGAGGATCAGTGGCCGAGGAAGCGGCCATGACTACAGCAGGACAAAGGCAAAGAAGATGAGGATCCTGGCAAGAACTCTCTGAGCCGGGGGAGCGGAAGAACTCGCGCAAAGCGAAAGGCTCTGCAGAAAAGATAGGCTTATCAAAATTTGCGAAATCACCGTTTGAAGGGCTGATGAGCAAATATATAAAGGCTGAACGACAGCCGCTTGGTTGTCCAAAGAGGCCAATTAATCCTGGCCACATTAACATCGCCTCCTCCTTGGGGAGTGCATTGGCAGAATCATGCCAGGCGCCCGCATGACTAGTAAGTTCAAAGAGCCTCGGGAGATCCCCGACGTCACAAAAATCGGATTCGGAGAAATTAACAAATCCGCTTCAGGATGCGGCCAGCCTCGGAGTCCCGAAGGGCCGATACCAGAACGCAAAGATAAGGGAGCAAGAAGAAGAACGGACAGAACAAAAACCTTTTTTTTTGTATATACATGTCAACAAGAAGATAAAAACGTCTGTACACTATTTGCTTCCCAAGAAGGGAACATAAAGCAAGGGGGAGGCCAGGAGACTACTTCTCGCTGCTATCATCTTCACCCCTATCGGGAATGTTCAAGAGAACCAGTCTTTCTTCCACCACACGAGCCTCCTCCAAATTGGCAGACAGCTCGAAGCCTCTAGTCTCGAGTTGTTCCAGAATTTCCCTCTTGGCCTTCGCTTTGGCATACTCGAGTTAGTCTCTAGCCGGCTGCCATGGACATATCACGAACCATCATATGCGTCGTGGTCGCATCCTCCTTGTAAGAAGCAACATCTTTTTCGGCCTCAAATTTGGTCGCAGCCAAGGCAACGTTCTCCCTACAAGTGTCTGCAAGAAGACCTCGAGATGTCGCCAATTCCCCGGCCATAACCTCATTTCGCTCTTTCAGCCCAGAAATCTCCGTCTCCAGCCGAAAAATCCGCAAGCTACTTTGCTCGACCTGCGAGGAAGTACAGGTTGATGAATATATGAATCCAGAATATGCGCGAATACGGGGCAAAGGGACGAGTATGAACGAGGCATAATACCTGAGCAACAAGAGCAGCTTTCTCCTGGAGCGCCACCTCTACAACGCCTCAAAGCTCCCCCAACTCTCTATCCCCCTGGGCACAACGTACCTCCCAGTCCCGAAGTTTCGAAGCAAGATTGACACGCTCCTTCTCACGGCAAGAAAGCTCCCCCTGGAGTCGAAGGATGGCGTGATCGTACATCTCCTTACACTACGACATAACGATGAAAGATAAACAAGGCGCCGAGAAAATACCTGAAAACGGAAAAAAAACATGCAAGGGAAGACTATCACCTGCTGCAGAGACTTCTCTACCGCACTAACAGCACCGGGGATATCAAGGTCGGCCTTGTCGATTACGCCGTCAAAAATATCGGCAATAAAATTCCCCCTTTTGGGAGAAGTCCCAGCTTTGGCACCGACCATCCTTTCGACATCTCTCAGCTCCCCGGAAGAGATAGGATAGTTCGAGATCAGATCGTTCAAATAGCCAATTTCTCCATATAGCGACCCGCTCTCCCGAATGGCCCCGAGCTCCAATCTCTCAATGCGGCTCCAACAATTCTCCCCTCGAGGGCTGCGCCAGATCCGACCGTATGAGTCGAGGCCGCATCAGCGTTCCCTTCGAGGGTCCTTTGCCGATCGGCTCGACCAAAACCAGCCGTGTCGAACTCAGCAGCCTCCGATCGGGGCATCTGCAAATCCATCGCGCTGGGCCTTGATCTCCTCCTCAACGGACTCCCCTCATCGTCCTCCCCTTCAACGTCAGGGTTCGACCCAGAAGTTAGAGCAACAGTCTTGTCGGAATGAGCGACGGCTGCCATGCCTTTCCTTTTCCTACTCGTATCGGACTCCAGGGCATTTACTTCGCCGACGGGGGGTGGCCTCATCTGCATATTTTTGCCAAGACCTGTACCAATGCAAAAATCATCATACGATTCCGCTAAGGGTTCGGGGAAACACAAAATACGAAGCACAGACAACGACGGAGCCTCACCATGATTCTTGGCCACCCAACGTCCCTTAGCCAAGACAGTCCAAGACCTAGTATGGTACGGGAACTTCCTATCCAAATGACTTATCCATCCCGGCAAATCCGGGATCACCTCTGGGTACCAGGCGACGGCTGCAGAAAGCGCAAAAAAGCCATTATGACAAATGAAAGGGGAGTTAAGGAGCGGTTAATAGGGAAATTCACTTACGCTGAGCGTTCCACCGCTCCGTAAAGGGCATCCTCCAGGCCGGGATGATGTCTGAGGTTCTCACTCGGATGAACCTGCTCATCCACCCTCGGTCTTTCCTCTCATCAACGCTTGTAAAAGAGGATTTCTTGGACCGGTGGCGGAGCTTGACCAAATCGCGATATAGCCGAGGGCGATACAGTGTAATTAAATGGTTTAGGGTAAAAACCTCGCTTGTGACCCCTTCGGTAAAATGCCTAAGCATCAACACTATCCTCCAAAAGGATGGATAGATCTGGCCCAAAGTCACCTGGTATCGGGCGCAGAAGTCAAGGATAATCGAATCAACTCCCAATGTAGGGGCTTCTACGGATTTATCAGGGCCCAGTGTAAATGGGTAAGTGTATACGTGGAGAAAACTATCCTTGAAGTCGGTAATGCTATCATCGGGTCCAGGAATCTCCACCTTCACTGCCTCGCTCCACCGACAATCCTTCCTAACGCTATTAACATCGGTCACGATGCTGACATATCGAGAAACATGCTCACACCGACCCGGTGTAGACGAGGGAGTCTCGACGTCAAAATCTTTTGACGTATCAATGCTCAAAGAAGGACTCAACCTGTTGTCCCCCTCGAGTGGCCGGGAAGACGACGCGGTGTCGTTCCGACGAGGGAACGTCCTAGAAGTTCTAGCCATGAAGAATGGTGAAAATCCTTTTGCAAAAGGGGGAGGATATCAAGGAGCGGAATTCCAGTTCGCGGGATGGTAAAAACTGTGGGGATAGAAAAGCTCGAACGACCGATGCATTTATAGCAACCGCTAAGGAAACGGAAAAGGCAAACCTACAGCGGATCATAATTCCTCGATTGCCGCATCTGACGGCGGCCCTGCATGGCCCTCTGAGAAGTGGCATTTAATGCTCTTAGACAGCTGACATCATAGCAATGATAACCTCGAGACGGGGATTCAGTATCGTTTCCTACTACTTCGTCTTAGAAAACGCCAAGACTATCTGTATGCGGTGAAATCAGAGGGCCTGATTGCCCACCATTAAGCTGCTTCGGTAAGATATCTCGAGACCTCGAGGATACAAATTCACAGTTTAGTCCTTATCTTCGGGCCTATCGAGACCTGATTCGAGGCTGAGATCGGGATAAAGAATGGAAACCCCCAAGGCAAGCGGTTGAGTCTGACAGGACCGACCTACCCCTAGCCTACGCTGGGGTGTCGAGTCAAGCTGTCACATCTTTATACTTTATGAATTAAATATACATGTATCCCGAGTTTCCTCTCCTATATAAAAGGGACTCATCCAAACTTGTAAAGGACTGATGTTGCTCCCCACTATTCTACAAAGTGCAATAATATCTCTCTCTCTCTCTCTCTCTCTCTCTCTCTCTCTCTCTCTCTCTCTCTCTTTTCTTACTAAAGCTCATTGGTTCTCACTGATACTGAGGATACCTTGATATCCTTTGTCTCTATACGTGTTCTTCACTCTATATGTGTTCTTCATCGTACAAACTTAATTTCGGTCGTAAATAGCTTCATTTGATTATATTTCTAGCTGTTAGATTACTCCCGAATATTCCCGACAACTCGAGCTCGACCCCGAGGTCGACCTCGAAGTCCCAATCGACCAAGCTTACGCCTGGGTAGCAGACCCTTTGATTCGCTCGTTACCTCATTTTATCTCCCCCTCCATCGTTAAAATTCATAATACTAGCATCATCTGCTCTAACAAACTAGCTGGGGAATAGATCACGTATTTTTAGAGTCCCATTTAATAAATTTAGTTGTTGTTACCATTTTCACGGTAAACATGGAGATTTGCAAGAATCAGAATCATCCACCGTTAAATATGGGAGTTAAATAAGGTTTAATGGAAGAATTTCGGAATTGAACTGAGGAGTGCAATTATGAATTTTTAATGAAATACTTCATAATTTAGTATGGCAGTATTTAATTCAAATATTTTGAATTAAGTCTATAATGGGAAGCTTTGTTAATTAAATTATGTGGTCCTTGTTGTGACTGAATAGTTATGAATTAAATGGGATCCTATTTCGTGGTGGAAAAGGAAGACCCAGCAGGTTTAGGAAATTGTTTTATACTCAAAACTTGTGACTATATAAAGGGTTTTATTCCATCAAGGAGGCTACGTTTCGATATACGTTTTTCCATGGAGAAAATTTGACCACATGAATTTTGTAGATTCCTAGTACTATTTGGGTAACATAGTAGAAGATCATGGAGATGGAGAATGGTCTCGTTGCTCACCCTTGGAGGCTCTTCTCGCGATCGCGATCACGCTTCAAGAGACAAGTATCGATTTTATGTTTGATTAAAATATGTTGTTATGTGTTATCTATATTATATGCAGGTGATACGGGCTATTTGTTTCTACGGTATAATGTATACCATCAATTAGCATGTAAACGATGCGTTTAGCGATTGATAACCATTTAATGATCCTTAAAAACATTAAAAAAATCAGGCTGCTATATAAGGGGTGAGGAAGGGGTGGGGTAGGTGGCGAAGAGACAATTTGTGTGGAGTGACACTTTATGAAATTGTTTTAACTTTTTTTTAATACTCACAATCCTTATTAGTTAATAATCCTAGTGATTGGATTTCTATGCTTAGTCTGATAGAAATAAGATATTCAAATAAATAATTTTATAGCGAATGACTGTTCATCTATTGTATTTTCATGCAAATAGGGGGCAAGAAAACTCTATGAAAAGATGGTGGTTTAATTCGATGTTGTTTAAGAAGGAGTTCGAACGCAGGTATGGGCTAAATAAATCAATGGACAGTCTTGGTCCTATTGAAAATACCAATGAAGATCCAAATCGAAAAGTGAAAAACATTCATAGTTGGAGGAATCGTGACAATTCTAGTTGCAGTAATGTTGATTATTTATTCGGCGTTAAAGACATTCGGAATTTCATCTCTGATGACACTTTTTTAGTTAGTGATAGGAATGGAGACAGTTATTCCATCTATTTTGATATTGAAAATCAGATTTTTGAGATTGACAACGATCATTCTTTTCTGAGTGAACTAGAAAGTTCTTTTTATAGTTATCGAAACTCGAATTATCTGAATAATGGATTTAGGGGCGAAGATCCCTACTATAATTCTTACATGTATGATACTCAATATAGTTGGAATAATCACATTAATAGTTGCATTGATAGTTATCTTCAGTCTCAACTCTGTATAGATACTTCCATTATAAGTGGTAGTGAGAATTACGGTGACAGTTACATTTATAGGGCCATTTGTGGTGGTGAAAGTCGAAATAGTAGTTGTGGTGGTGAAAGTCGAAATAGTAGTGAAAATGAGGGTTCCAGTAGACGAACTCGCACGAAGGGCAGTGATTTAACTATAAGAGAAAGTTCTAATGATCTCGAGGTAACTCAAAAATACAGGCATTTGTGGGTTCAATGCGAAAATTGTTATGGATTAAATTATAAGAAATTTTTGAAATCAAAAATGAATATTTGTGAACAATGTGGATATCATTTGAAAATGAGTAGTTCAGATAGAATTGAACTTTTGATCGATCCGGGTACTTGGGATCCTATGGATGAAGACATGGTCTCTCTGGATCCCATTGAATTTCATTCGGAGGAGGAGCCTTATAAAGATCGTATTGATTCTTATCAAAGAAAGACAGGATTAACCGAGGCTGTTCAAACAGGCATAGGCCAACTAAACGGCATTCCCATAGCAATTGGGGTTATGGATTTTCAGTTTATGGGGGGTAGTATGGGATCCGTAGTCGGAGAGAAAATCACCCGTTTGATTGAACACGCTGCCAATCAAATTTTACCCCTTATTATAGTGTGTGCTTCTGGGGGGGCGCGCATGCAGGAAGGAAGTTTGAGCTTGATGCAAATGGCTAAAATATCGTCTGCTTTATATGATTATCAATTAAATAAAAAGTTATTTTATGTATCAATCCTTACATCTCCGACAACTGGTGGAGTGACAGCTAGTTTTGGTATGTTGGGGGATATCATTATTGCCGAACCCAATGCCTACATTGCATTTGCAGGTAAAAGAGTAATTGAACAAACATTGAATAAAACAGTACCCGAAGGTTCACAAGCAGCTGAATACTTATTCCAGAAGGGTNCCATGAGCAGCTTCATTTCAGGTGTTATGACTTGTACGCGTTGTCGGAATTGAATTTCGGGAAATTCGGAGTTGATTCGGAAAGAAAATTCTCATTTCAGAAGCTTTAAGTTGTAAGAATTAGCTAAGATCGGATTTTTGAGTAAACGACCTTGAAATTAGGATCTAAAGGTTCCAGCAGGTTCGTATGATGATTTCGGACTTGGGCGTATTCCCCGTTAAGGTTTTGGATAACCCGGAAGCGTTTTGACGCCTATTGTGGAGGTTAGCATTTTAGAAGAATTTTCATAAGTTTGGCTTGAAGTGCATTTCAGTGTTATCGATGTCCGTTTGGAATTCCGAGTCTGTCAATAGCTCCGTATGGTGATTCTGGAGTTAGGAGCGCGATCGAAAGTGAATTCGGAGGTCCGTAGGTCATTTTGGAGCCATTTAGCTAAAGGTAGAATTTGAAGGTTTTTGAGAAGTTTGACCGGAAGTGGATTTTTTGATATCGGGGTCGGAATCCAATTCCGGAAGTTGGAGTAGGTCCGTGATGTCGAATATGACTGGTGTGCAAAATTTGAAGTCAATCGGACATGATTTGATAGGTTTAAACATCGAAAGTGGAAGTTGGAAACTTCAAAGTTCATTAAGCTTTGATTGGGGCGTGATTCATGGTTCTAGCGTTGTTTGGTGTGATTTGATACTTCGAGCAAGTTCGTATTATGTTTTTAGACTTGTGCGAGTGTTTGGTTTGGAGCCCCAGGGGGCTCGGGTGTGATTCGGGATAGCTTCGGAGTGATTTGCTAAGAAATAGGATTTTTGGTACTGGTATGATCGCATTTGCGATGCATTGGTCGCAATTGCGACCTCGCTTTTGCGAGGTCCCGTTCGCATTTGCAAGCCTGGGCTTCTAGGGGGAAGTTCGCATTTGCGAATGAGGGATTCGATTTTGCGAGGCTGTCACCTTCGCAATTGTGAAGGAAATTGTCGCAAATGCGACCAGGACAGGGTGGGCTAGGCTTCGCATTGGCGATGCAATTGTCGCAAATGCGACATCGCAATTACGAGCCTGGAGTCGCAAATGCGACTTCTGCGTCTGGAGCTGTGGCTTTTTATTCCGAGACTTACCCCATTTCCCTCATTTCCCACTTGGCCTTAGGCGACTTTTGAGAGCATCTGAGGAGGGATTCCATCATCATCAAAGAGGTAAGTAATTTCTACACATCATAAGTCAAATACATAGATTATGGGTAGATTAACATGTGAAAATTTAGGAAAATCAAGGGTTTTAGATGAAAAACCTAGAATTTGGTATAAACGAGATTTGACCACGAAAATTGTTAGGGAATGAAGTAAAAATCATATATTCTTGATCCTTAGGTTATGGGTAACAATTTTCTTCAAACATTTCCATAATCTGGGCGCGTGGGCCTGGGAATGAATATTAGGAACCTTGCATTTAAAGTTGGGAAATTGGTTTAATAAGTAGAATATGAACTTTTGAGCATGTATTGACTAGTTCCTACCCTATTTGAATAGTTTTGGAGTGTTCGGCTCCGAATGTGGAGGTTTGGGCGCGTTCTTGAATCGGAATATAGGCTTCGGAGCGAGGTGAGTCTCCTTTCTAACCATGTAAGAGGGAATTGTCCCCATAGGTGAATTAATCGGTTATGTTCTCCTATTTGTGGGGGCTACGTACGCACGAGGTGACGAGAGTCCGTGCGTAGCTACTATTATGCTATTGTCCGGGTAGTCTAGGACCCAAAAGCATGCTATACTTGGATTAATTGTAAACTTATTGACAGCTCGAATTGCTTAAACCATATCGAATTAATAAATAAATTTCAAAAAGTATTAAACTTCTTTTCTTAAATTGTTGAAAGAGAAAGGGTCTTTTATTTGAATAAACATTCCCCGATAAATTCTTAATTGGCTATTTGAGCATGCATTTCTATATGTATCTGCGTCGCATGTATGATTCGCGAGCAGGGTGATTGTCTATTTTTATGTTGACCGCGTCTCATGGATAGTTCGCGAGCGGGGTAATAGATGCATCTATGGTTCGCGTCGTTCAACCCTCGGCAGTGCACAGTTTATTTTCTGTTGGAGCAGGTCGTACGCCTCGGCATGATTTGCGAAATGCTTGTATTGCTTGCCTTGGAACTTATTAAAGTTGTTATAGCCTCTTTCTGGCTTGAGAATAATTGTATAAATGATAAAAAGGAATTTGGAAGTTTCCTATAAAAGGAGGAATTGTTTATTTGCTTCAACCTATCGAATTATAATCATGTTCATAAAAATCCACGATTTAGCATATATTTGATATATCATTATTGGACCACTAGTAAGTGTCGAAGTTGACTATCTCGTCTCTACTTCTTCGAGATTAGACGGGATACTCATTGAGTACACGTTATTTTCGTACTCATACTATACTTCTGTGCATTTTTGTTGCACATGTATATGTAACTCTAGCGGCCTACTGGCCGTAGCAGCATGGTTGATATGGAGACTTAGGTGAGCTGCACTTCTCGAGGCGACCCGCAGCCAGTAAAGTCTCTTTCAGTTATCTGTATTTATTTCCTGTCCAATATTATATTCCGGACGGTTGTTGTATTATATTATTTCTTAGAAATTGCTCATGCACTTGTGACACCGCGTTCTAGGATGGTTTTGAAATATTTTGTATTGATTGCTTAGTATTTATATTGAATTGAAGCAGTTATCTTTTTACTTATGAAATTTAAAGGAAAATCTTAGTTTTCAAAATTGTTAAAAATTGGAATCTAATTAAGTATTTTAGTTGGCTTGCCTGACAACGGTGTCCGGCGCCACCACGACCCTTAGTGGATTTTGGGTCATGACAACATGGTATCAGAGCACTAGGTTCCTAGGGTCTCACGAGTCATGAGCAAGTCTAGTAGAGTCTCGCGGATCGGTACGGAGACGTCTGCACTTATCCTCGGGAGGTTGCAGGACTGTTAGGAGTACTTCCCTTCTTGATTCCTTATCGTGCGATTTGATCCTTGGAGGCGTATGCCTTTAATTCATTCCTACTCAATCTTACGCGGCGCGAACCGCTTGTTATAAATCGAGAATTTAAGAACAGTAATGGTACTACAGATATGATACGGGATGTTTCTCCCGGTATAGCTGATCGGATTATTATCGTCGCTTTGTAAAAGGATATTTTATTGTTTCAGCCCAGTAGCGGTACTTCTGAGGGCTCTAAGGCTTGGCACAAGTTGCCATGATGCTATAAACTATTGTTCCGCAGTATTGATATGATGGTAGGACATTTGCCTACGTGTCGGGGCATTGAATGACTTGAAGGAAGGTTTACTCAGTACATAATCTAGAGAATCAGTATTTTATTCCTGACAGGGGAAAGGCAATCGGGCTAAGAATGTTCAGATTTGGGTTAATGGAGTAGCGAGGCTGGGTATTTTCAAGTGTGGTGTAATCTTCATCTGCAATGTGGTATTGCCGTCCTCAATTGTATGTGTTAAGTTCGCCGGTGTTATGGTCTTCTGCAATTCGCCTTTGGGCCAAGCTATGGTGAAATAGTATTGAAAACGCGGCTGTCAGATATCGCAGGGTGCGGTAGTTAAGGATTGAATCGGTGTTTCTAATGTCGACGGCTCGAGAAAGATGATCTTCAGAAAGGTTTAAAGTTAGTAGCAATGGTGGGTACAAGTGCTACAAAGATAGATTTTATTTAAGGCAACAACTGAGCAGCAAAGGATGAGGATAGACCTATGGGAAGTGTCAGGCGGTGGCTAAAAATTTCTAGAAGACTGAGTATAAGGGGCCAAGGGTCGAGTAGTCGATTAAAGGGATGAGTTCCGCCAAAGTGGGAGAGTGGCGGAGTTGCATATGGGCATTGTGGTAGGGTGACTATGAACCTTAATAAGAGTTTGGAGTGATTTGGGGAAATTTTAGTGATTGGTGACTTGGGCCAACGAATTAATTTGAAGTATGGGCTATTATGCGGCAGGAGATTTGATATAACGGGAAGGAGCTGATTGAATGAAGAAGGATGCAATATAACTTTGAATTGGAAGAATGTTTCCGCACATTTAATTGATGTCCACGAGGGGCGAATGGACTTGTGCAGCTAGAGAGTGAGCTCGGACTCGGGATGGGTTATTGATGTCGTAGTTATTGTACCCCGTGTAGCAGCGCTGGAAGATGTTGGGCAGTGATTTCTACAGGTAGGTTATTCCTGTGAGCAGGTTAGCGGTCGTGTGGTTGGCGAGGCTTCTGCGAAGAATTCTATTGGTTATACAGCGAAGGGATTGATCGTGCGAATGTTGTTGATGATTCAGAGTATAAAAAGGGGGTTTCTACAGTAAGATATCGAGAATGTTGGCGAGTGATTGCGCAAGATTATGTCAATAAGAGATTAAGAATCCTGATGAACTCTAGAGTTGTGTAATAGTGGCTTCGAGCTAAGTGGGAGAGCCCCACTGCCTATGATTGGGTTGCATGGTTAACTACTTGCAAGTTTCTGGTTATCAGCATGTTGATGGGTTATTTCAGCCACGGGAAAAGAGCTTAGGTGCGAATTTGAGCAAAGGGATTGTTAAAGGTGTGCTATGATTGGTCTTATTGGCTCATGTTCAGATTTGGAAAGGATTCAGGATTTGTGCTTCGTATAGATGTGGGGTCCAAGGGAAGTGATTCTGCAAGGTGCTCCACCAAGAGGGTATTCATGTGATAGAAGACTCATGGAGTTGAGTATATTTGGGGCCAAGTCAGAGTGGGTGGCTCTCAACAACGGTCCTAGTGAATTCAAAAGTTAAAGTGTGATGCCTAATGATTCAAGCCTATAGGTAGAGTTAAGAATCAAACTTGATAGCAGCCTATGAGAAGAGGCACAGAATGTTCTATGATGTTTTGGCTTGCGATGTAGCAATTGGGAGGTACAAAATGGTTCGTGGGATTTGAGACAGCATGGTCTCGTGATTCAGGGTCACTCGGGATGAGTGCGGATGGAGTGTGTTAAGTGTTGAATGGAATTATCATTGTTTCTATGGCAATTAAGGATAAATTGGAAGAAGAGGGATTGGGTAGCCATAGTCGAATTGGCGTGTTGCTGGTAGTGAGCAGTTCTTTCAGCGTGATCGAGTTATGCTAGTGAAATGTGGCGGTGCGTGCGAGGCTTGTCGGCCGCCGTAGTTGGTGATATTTAGAAAGTACTCTAGTTTTATGGCCTGTTATGTGTAGGCGGATCACGGAAGGGCTATGGTGGCTTAGACCACTACTTAGAGATTTGCATATTTACACGGTCATGAGAATTAACCTGTGTGTTGCTATGGTCCTCCTGAAGTGAGTTAAATGGAAAGTTTTATATGATGAAGTGTTAATCTAACAGTGGTTCCAAAGCTATGATGAAAAACGAGTTCTATCGTATATCGGCATGTTGGGTGCAGTGAGTGGTATGGAATTTGAAGTGAAGATCAAGGTAGCAGTTCGGTGTTGACAAGGATGTCACGAGCTCGGATGAGCAGGAAAGAAGTTTCGATGTTTAAGGTAAGTTGGTATTGTCTTTAGCGTCACCTGAGATCGGTGTTTTGTATAAAAAGGGCTTTGCATCCTGGTTAATGATTCTTGATCGCTTTTCAGCATTAGTGCGGCCAATGGTTTGGAGGTATGACCCAGTTATTTGTTATGGTAGGTTGTGGGAGTATGTCTCATAGGAAGATTATATGAGTGTGGCAGGTAGTCACTTGATTGATTAAAGACTTAAGCCAAGTATGAAGGTTGCGATAATATCGTTGATTTGAGAATATATGCCTGGAGGGCACTCAGTCTATTGAGTGGTGGACTGCGGATAATTTATCCGAGTATGATGGATGTTCTTACGTGTTATGAGCGGAAGAGGAGTTATTATGGACCTTTGAAAGGTAATTAGCCTAGTTCAATGCGATCAGAATCGGCTTGAGGTTGGTGGATGGATTCAAATGTGAATATGGGCTCTATATCAGGCCAAACGTGTTCAATTCAGTAATGCGCTCCTTGTGGAGGAGTTGTCAAGGTGTTATTTTGTTGTCGGATATTTCATGTAGTGATACGTTGCGCCGTGTGAGTTGGGAGGCGGCTTGAGAAATTGCTTATGTGTTGAGGATCCGCGTAGAGATGATGTTATATGAGCAGGATGGCTTTTGAGATTTCAAATCGTATATCGCACCTCAGTTGTGCTTGAGTTTTGTGGCTTCTGGCGCTATATGTCTCCCCAGGGATGGAGTTATGCACTTAGTGTGCTTGTGACCAATATTCGGTATATTATTGAAATGAGCAATCTAGCTCGGTGCGTATCTCCTTATGCGAGTTTTATGGGTGGATCGGGTGGCACGCCGCCATGGTTATGTTCTTCGGATCGGGTTGCGCGCCGCAACAGTGTGAAGCTGAGTACAGTTCCCCGTATCTGTTTTGATGTGTTTTGTTTCCTATTTTACGAGGAAAGCTTATATTAGTTGTGTGCCCGCGTCGCATTTATGATTCGCTAGCGGGGTGTTTGTTTAATTAACTCGACCGCGTCGCATGTATAATTCGCGAGCGGTGTAGTTGAATTTCCTTCTCAAAGTTTGCTTTCCTTTATATCGCGTTCGATATGGTAGCCTATTGGCACATTGTAGCATCATAGGGACTTTTGGTCATGTCGGGGTGGCTTATTGCCAGAGCAGTTCGTACTGGGTGAGACGAGATCATTGAATTCGAGATCAGTGTAATCTGAGTATATGAAGTATATTAAGGAACCAAGACCATTATTCGGTTCAGAGTGAGGTGAGGGTTCTTGTCAGGAGTATAGACCCAATGATTTGTTGATTCAGCAATTGGTTATGAAATTCTACGCCTATCTTCCGTCGTGGCGGTATTGTAAGAGTTAGAGTAAGAGCTATGCATATCATGAGGTGTGTTGTGAGCATCAGAGTCATGGAATTTCGACTAAGTTGATCAGAGAATGTTATTGTGGTCCTATGAAAAAATGGTGCGAGGGGTAAATTCAGCTAAGGTAAGCAGCCGTGTTTTGGTGTTGCGTGTAGATGTTGATATGGTGAGCGTATGTTGGAAACAGATCGGGCATAGAATTTTGGATGTTGGAATTAGGCTCTAAGGCTTATTTGCTTGAATAAAGGGAATATCTTCAGAATTTATCGAGCTAATGTGCTCAACTGAGTTGTGGTAGCACGGGAAGCTGTATGAGGAGTTAAACAGTGATTTCAGACTACTTCAGTGTAGTTCTCAGCACGTTCGAAGACGAACGTATGTTTAAGTGGGAGAGAATGTAACAACCCGACCGGTCGTTTTGAGCCCTAGTGCGTCGTTAAGCAGTCTGAGGCCATGAGCAGCTTCATTTCAGGTGTTATGACTTGTACGCATGGTCGGAATTGAATTTCGGGAAATTCGGAGTTGATTCGGAAAGAAAATTCTCATTTCAGAAGCTTTAAGTTGTAAGAATTAGCTAAGATCGGATTTTTGAGTAAACGACCTCGGAATCGGGATCTGAAGGTTCCAGCAGGTTCGTATGATGATTTCGGACTTGGGCGTATGCCCGATTCGGGTTTTGGATAACCCAGAAGCGTTTTGACGCCTATTGTGGAAGTTAGCATTTTGGAAGAAATTTCATAAGTTTGGCTTGAAGTGCATTTCAGTGTTATCGATGTCCATTTGGAATTCCGACTCTGTGAATAGCTCCGTATGGTGATTCTGTAGTTGGGAGCGCGATCGGAATTGAATTCGGAGGTCCGTAGGTCATTTTGGAGCCATTTAGCTAAAGGTAGAATTTGAAGGTTTTTGAGAAGTTTGACCAGAAGTGGACTTTTTGATATCGGGGTTGGAATCCGATTCCGGAAGTTGGAGTAGGTCCGTGATGTCGAATATGACTGGTGTCCAAAATTTGAAGTCAATCGGACATGATTTGATAGGTTTAAACATCGAAAGTGGAAGTTGGAAACTTCAAAGTTCATTAAGCTTGGATTGGGGCGCGATTCATGGTTCTAGCGTTGTTTGGTGTGATTTGAGACTTCGAGCAAGTCCGTATTATGTTTTTAGACTTGTGCAAGTGTTTGGTTTGGAGCCCCGGGGGCTCGGGTGTGATTCGCGATAGCTTCGGAGTGATTTGCTAAGAAATAGGATTGCTGGTACTGGTATGATCGCATTTGCGTTGCATTGGTCGCAGATGCGACCTCGCATTTGCGAGGTCCCGTTCGCATTTTCGAGCCTGGGCTTCTAGGGGGAAGTTCGCATTTGCGAACGAGGGATTCGATTTTTCGAGGCTGTCACATTCGCAATTGCGAAGGAAATTGTCGCAAATGCGACCAGGACAGGGTGGACTAGGCTTCGCATTTGCGATGCAATTGTCGCAATTGCGACATCGCAATTGCGAGCCTGGAGTCGCAAATGCGACTTCTGCGTCTGGAGCTGTGGCTTTTTATTCCGAGACTTAGCCCATTTCCCTCATTTCCCACTTTGCCTTAGGCGACTTTTGAGAGCATCTGAGGAGGGATTCCATCATCATCAAAGAGGTAAGTAATTTCTACACATCATAAGTTAAATACATAGATTATGGGTAGATTAACATGTGAAAATTTAGGAAAATCAAGGGTTTTAGATGAAAAACCTGAATTGGTATAATCGAGATTTNAAGACTAAATCAGTATATGTAAAGGCATGCTAAACTATATGTTATCTGATTTACGGGGTTTATGTGAGCCTTACCTGTTTGTCTGTTCATTCCCCCTACTTGTTACTTGTTTTTGAATGTCGATTAGAATTTTTGTCCTTTACAACTCCATAAAGACCCCCATCCTTTTCTCCCCCTTTTAGGATTAGTAGTCCTAATGCCCCGGGACTGATAGCTTGGGACGGGTAATAGCATGCGATAGGCAAACGATACCATTCCGCGCTCCAATACCTTAACGGGGTGGGAAAGGGTACCGCTTTTTAAGTATATCAGTGAAAATCCAGATCCTTTATCGAAATCGTCAAAATAGGAGTAAGTTTGAAAACTGTAACTTTTTCCCAAGACTTTTCATTAGGTAACTGTTTCATTTTCAGATAGCATGAGGAAAGTACATCTTTATGCCTACATGTCAAGATACAGGTAAAAATCGTGAATGTTACCAAAACCGGGTAGCAAAAGAAAAATGCATCTCTATGCATGTATCTTAAGTGCGTATGTCAAATGCAATGCCTCTCAGTGATGAAATCATGTACTCACACTCTCAGGTGCTTAACCTTACTGTCTAACATTATCTCTTACTGTGCTCAATACTCAGCACACTCAATCACTCAGCACTGTACAGTACCTGTGCGGCGTGCAAACCGATCCATAAACATAACATAGTCGACTGCGCTCGCTGGGGGGTGTGCAGACTCCGGAGGGGCTCCTAC
>NW_017671941.1:134021-140060 GCF_001879085.1 Nicotiana attenuata | reverse complement strand
GTCACTCTGATTTCTTGCTAGTTTTACGACAACTCTCTCTTGTCTCACATGTCTGCATGCTTTTTATATGACAAATTCTCTTCTTTCAAAAAGGCCTTTGGCCAGCTTGTGATTGATTCCGAGTTCCTTTTTAAAAGGTTTTGTACTGTTGATTTTCTTTAAATTAAACCCCTTATCACCTTTTCTGGTTGGATTCATTCACACTAAGATTCGAACCCTGATTTTACTGGCTGTTGATTGATTGACTTTCCTTGTTCTGCTCAAACCGTGTGCTACTAGACTATTTCCTTAAATAAACTGCTGTGTATTTGTCCCTATTACACTGCTTTAGAAAAGATTTTTAAAACGAATCCTTTCCTAATTTATTTTTGCCCGTTTGAATCAAATCCCTTAACCAAAGGGAAACAGCTTGTGATTGATTTCAAAACTATTCTCTTACCTTTTCCTTACTCATCTTCTGCACTATAAAAGGGCCTGCCCTTTTGCACTAAAGGAGAGTTTTACAGAGGCTTTTCACAGACTTTTCCTACACACACGAACACAGAACACCATTTGAGTTCACAATTCAATTTCACTTAAAACTCTCTCTTTTGATACTTGTGCTGCTGTGGACTGTGTTTACTTTACTTTCTTCTGCACTTCTTTTGCTTCTCTACTGGTATGTCTCAGTTAGTTTACATGCCTCAACAACAATGTGTTTAATTATGCCTATTTCCTTTAGTTGATATTTGTTTCCCTCTCCTTTATATTTCTGTATTTAAGTTATGTGTGTAATCAATTGTTTGTCATGAATTTGATACTCTGTGAATCCCCTTTACCCTTTTACCCCTTTGTATGTGAGTTTATTGTTCAGGGCATAGCAGCACCCCAATATTGTTGTCTATGATCCTGAACTGGGTTCATTGAACTCCTTAACTCAATCAATTCCCACTTCCCATTCTCCTTATTATGTGCTTGAGCCTTGACTTAAGTCTGATAGTGTCCTAATCACTATCCAGACCTTTGTCTGACCATCAAAAGGTCTGCTCCTAACTTGTTCATCTAGCAAGTGGTCAGGGGTGTGCTAGCCTGCCTTATGGCTAAGTATGACCACCACTTGTCATGGCCCCTTAATTCCCTTTCACTTTGCACTTACTCCTAGCTATAAGTTCTGCCCCTCTCTTGCAAGCCATGCTTTGGGACCCCTGAGCTCCCTCTGAACTTGGATGCCTGAGGGCTGGCTATTCCACACTGCACCATCCTGTTCATAATGGCATCCTGGGTGTAAGCAATGCCTGGAATCCCTGAGGTTCCTTGAAACTTTGAAACGCCCTGGATAATGAGAAGGCTTTGGAGATCTGGACCCCAGAGTTGGTTAAATACATATTATTGGACATTAAGATTGAATTAGGCTGCTTGGATCTAGCTGTTAGTTTTTGATGTATTTCTATTATTTCAGTTGATTCATTGGGTTGTAATAACTTGTATAGAACTCGGGGAATCTAGTAAAAGGGTGTGGGAGGGGTTTTACTTTCTTGCATCAATAAAGGGTAGATATCATGACTTTAGGACTTTAATTTTTTTTCACTAGAAGTATTGTACATAAGACAGTTCGATGTTTCTGACTCAAGTCACCTAGATACCATGCCTATATGGTTTAACGTTTAATTATGATATAAGTTATCTAGAAATCCTGCCTATAGGACCTTAACGTTCATGTAATCAGTGCATATAGAAATCATGCCTATAGGGATTGCATATGCATTAGGCAAACTGTAGGGTAATTAAATAATTACCTCTTCTTACCAGTTCTTAACAGACTTTTTTTTAATCAGATATAGATATCATAGGATTCCGCATCAAGTTCGTCTGATTCTTCTTGAGCAATAACAATCTGTTAACTGGTCTCTAATGTCTTAGTGTTTTTAGCCTCAATCTTTTGACAAAAAACTCTTTTGAATCAGTATACATTTGAGTTCTTCAAATCAGCACCTCTTCTGAAATGGTTTCTTTCTAAAATTCTGCCTAAATATTTTCCAACTCAGTTTTGGTCTTCCTGAAATTGTCTCTAAAACAGTTCTACAGTTTACTCTTTCCTTAAGTATATCTGACTCTAGAACTCCTTTTATGGTTTATACTCATGATTCTCTTAAAACTTATTTCTAAACTGACTGCAGTCTGTACTTTCCGGCATTAGACTACTTTTCTAGAACCAGTATTTTCTAAATCACTCGCTTAAAAATCCTTAAAGTTCTGACAATTGGATCCAAGTTGCCTAATGTGGGCTTCCTGTCTAAACGTATGTATCGAACCAGTCCGCTCGCTGCTTAATTTTTAATTTTAAAGACCAAAACCAGTATGTGTAAAGGCATGCTAAACTATATGTTATCTGATTTACGGGGTTTATGTGAGCCTTACCTGTTTGTCTGTTCATTCCCCCTACTTGTTACTTGTTTTTGAATGTCGATTAGAATTTTTGTCCTTTAAACTCCATAAAGGCCCCCATCCCTTTCTCCCCCTTTTAGGATTAGTAGTCCTAATGCCCCGGGACTGATAGCTTGGGACGGGTAATAGCATGCGATAGGCAAACGATACCATTCCGCGCTCCAATACCTTAACGGGGTGGGAAAGGGTAGACATGGAGATGATGATTACACGATAACACTATGCGTACAATTGAGTACCAGTGTTGTGCGAGTGATCCATGTAATATATAAACCTAGGACCCCCTCCCTCTTTATTAGTTTAACAATTTTCTGAATCTTAAAAAGCTGTTGCACTTTCGACTTCTGTTTTTCACATAATTTTCAGATTGTTCGCACTAAGTACTTGACTTCTTCCTACTTGCACTTTTAACTAAACTGCTCCTTCCCTAAAATTCAACATTTTTTTAACCTTTTGTGCTCCTTATTTGTAATAACTTTCTCGTATTTGCAATTCTTGCTTGTTCACTTGTTTGTTTGCATTCAAAGTCACAATTGTAGCATGGCTGGGTAACCACACTAGTGGATNTATTTGTAATAATTTTCTCGTATTTGCAATGCTTGCTTGTTTACTTGTTTGTTTGCATTCAAAGTCACAATTGTAGCATGGCCGGGAACCACACTAGTGGATCTTGAGGGGTGCCTAACACCTTCCCCTCGAGATAATTTCTAGCCCTTACCCAAACTCTGGTTCTTCATCTCAAATTCTTCCTTAAAGTGTCCTAATGCACTGTAATCATTAGGTGGCGACTCTTCAAACTCCAAAAACCCAATTCTCGCAAGGGAATAGAGTTGTCCTCCCGAATGTCGTGAACCCGATTCCGCGAGGAAAAAGGGGGCGTCGACACTAAGGACAAAACATTAATTAAGTGAGGCCCACTGGTTATCTTAATTTTATTTGGTAGCACGCCTCGAGTCATATTTAAAGGACATGGTTAGTTAATTAAAGGACGTAAGGTGATTCCTACTTATATTATGTCAGACTTAAGCTAATAATTCAATAAAACGTTAAACTCGTAACAGACCAACCCTATTGTATTATGAAGTGGCTGGGTCGGTTCAAATCTTACGTCTTGCTTCCCATTACAGCAGGCTCGACGTGCAAAATAGTTTGGCTCCACATGAAGCCCAACTTGGCAGCCTGATTGCAAAAGGAGCAGGTAATTGCAATTGGGCTGTTGATGATAGCCCAAAACGTGGTTCAACAAACATACTTGAAGCCAATTATCATTCAAGGAAATTCTGGAGTTGAACAAGTGCTAACAAACCTCAAGTCAAATGTAAAACACGTTCAGAAATCAATGCATGTATTCTATGGCAACTACAATTTCTAGTTGCACAATTTCCCATCATTTGATGTCAAAACTTAATGACCATAAGCTCATACAATATCTGATTCAAGCCAACACGTTTAACCGGATCATACTGACTCAAAACTCTTAAAGAAGAGGAGAGAAAACCCCAAAAAAAAACAAACTAGCTTGGGTCTGAGAATTGTCAAGTCTGAAATCAGACTTAATTCACTTGAAAATCTCCTTTAGAAATTCGAAGAGCTCAAAGCACACACAAAGAAAACCCAGTGCTAAGCTATGAAAACATTGAACCATGTGCTGGAACATACAGATGCAAATTTGCAAAGTTTCTGGGAAATAACTAAAACCAAATTCAACAAGCTTGTGACTAGAATCGACATGCATTTGACCCTATGGCTATGAAACCACAAAACCAGACAATTTCAGCTAGCTGAATTACCAATCACAGTCCATAGTTATTACACATTATAGAGCTTAAAACATTCTCAAATCGTCTACATCCCAATAATTTCAAGTCTAAACCTTAAAACAAAATGAAATGCATAAGAGAGCTATACTAAAATGAACTAAAAAAACCAAGTCCAAGTTGAACAAAACAGCAGAAAATTACAGTGGATCATTTCTTCATCTTGAATTACAAGAATTTATACTTGCACTTCATATGATAACAGATCCAAGGCGTACCTGATTACAACAATACACAAACGAAAAAAATGAGTTGGAATTGAAGGAGTAACAGCAGCGGCAAACTCGAGCCAGTAAACCAGCAATCAAAACAGACTTGAAACCCAGTTTTTGACCCAAAATACTCCCAGAAATCCTTTGTAATTTTCAGATCATAAAACTAAAAGAAGACTCGACCAATTTCCATCAGATTCAAGCCATATTCAAACAAATGCATAATTCATATCTTTCAGAGGTTTCTGGTTAGTGAAGAGGACCAGAAGATCAACACTGAACAGGATTTTTGAACAGTTTTTCACAAAGAGAATGCAGCGAAAATTAGTATTTTCTTTAAGTTTTCAGTATTTTTCCTTTTTCAGAACTTCATCTCTAATCTCTCCAGGTCCGCCTTGAATGGCAAGAAAATGTGCCTTTATAGGCAAGGAAGTAGTGCAGCACAGTAGGAATTAGTTTTTGCACTTTAGGCCCTTTTCAAATTCTAATTTTAGCTTAGGAGTCCCTAGTTAAAATCCGATTTCCCCCTTAAGTCCCTAACTCAGCTTCTAGGAAGCTTCC
This sequence comes from Nicotiana attenuata, assembly GCF_001879085.1. Taxonomy (NCBI): domain Eukaryota; kingdom Viridiplantae; phylum Streptophyta; class Magnoliopsida; order Solanales; family Solanaceae; genus Nicotiana; species Nicotiana attenuata. The sequence goes on along the minus strand of NW_017671941.1, from coordinate 135,046 downwards.
GTTTCAGTTACACTTAAGATTCCCTAGCTAGACTACCCAAATTACCCCTAAAAGCCTTGTTTTTACCCTTCCAGCCCAGAATGGGTATGGGTCAAATAGACCCCAAGGGCTTACTGGGTGGAACGGGCTGCCTTTCTTTAGTGCAAGTGGGTCTGAAAACCCTTAGCCCAAACAAATTAATTCGAGGTCTTTTCTAAACAACCGAAGAAACACATATTTGGTCTAAACATTTAAACATGAATCTGAACTAAGCGATTGACTAATTAAACAATTAAGCAAGGAAAAACTAATTAACACACTGAAGCGATTTCAAACAAACAAACGACGAGCACTTAAGAAGCTGATTTCAAACAGAGTTTCAACAATCAATTAGCCCTTTAAAACACTCAGAGATCACAATAGGAAGGGAAAGAAGGAAGAAAAGGAAAAGCAAATCAAATGAGGGACACTTACTAAAGAAGCAGAAGCGGACAACAAAAAACTTCAGACCTTGCCCTTTTTCGACTAACAAAAGTCATTTCTTCCAAGAGACCCGACTTCGCATGGCTTCGGCTGAGTCTTTGTGAGAGAAAAGACTCCTGAGAATCTCAAACTAGATAGAGAAACTGAACCAGAGAGACTTAGAGACCAGGCTGAGGACACCGGGTCTTTCGAATGTTGGATCTGCAATTTCGGCCAGTGAACGGGAGTTCGTGGAAAATTGGTTGGGAATCTGGTATGAGAAGGGAATGGGGATTATGGGATACTAACATGATGGATTTTAGAGGGGTTAGGGTTTTTGTTCAAACCTTCAGTCGAATATTCGAATCGTTCAGGCTGGATTCGAGGTAAACGGGATAGGGATTTGGAGTGAGGGGAGCGAGGGGGTCATGGAGTGTTAGTTTGGGGCTGAGAGGAGGTGGCGCCGCCACCCTAACGCGGTGAGAAAATGGTGGCGGCTCTAGGGTTTTGCAGGGCGTCTCTGAAGGGAGATTGAGGGAGATGAAACGGGAGGGGGGGGGAGGGGGGCGGGTAGGGTTCGGTAC
>NW_017671941.1:126672-134001 GCF_001879085.1 Nicotiana attenuata | reverse complement strand
TAGAAGTGGGGGGGGGGGGGGGGCTTAGGGGTTCCGACACTAATATATTAAACCCTCCCCACTTCCCCACCATTGACTTGAATAACATAGACGGCCCAGATCTATTGGCTTATCTAAACGGGGTCGTTTTGTGTAATGGGGAGGAATGGACCGGGTTCTGGGCTCATCTGACCGGGTTTGGCCGGGTTTGAAGGAATTAAAAATTGGGCTGGACGACTTTGGGTAGATTGGCCCAAAACTGAGTTCTTGATTTCCCTATTTTTCTTTTCTCTTCACAAATCTTTTTTTTTATTTTTCAGAAATTCTTTTTTCTCTTTTTTTTCTTTTTTTCAGTAATTAAAATCTAACCTAGATTAACTCCTAAATCATAATTATCCTATCCAAACACTGATTAAGCTAAGCAATAACTATCACAATTAATTAAGGAAACAAATTAAAACAAACTACTCAACCAAAAATTAAAACTAAAAGTGCAAATTAAACTATTTTTGTGATTTTTCATTTCTATAAAACAACTAATTTGTTAATTAATCCTAAAATATAGTATTAAATCCTAAATGTAGATGCCACGTATTTTTATATTTTTTATTAATTAAATAAAGTAAACATGCACAGACAAATGTAAACACTTGACAGAAAATGCCACAAAAATCTACGAAATTGCAAATAATGGGAAAATTATTTTGTTTTGAATTTGTGGGAGTAATTCATATAAGTCAAAAATCACGTGCTCACATTTATCAGCATGCTACTTCTGTTTAAATTTTGTGTGGTTATCAGCATGTTACTTCTGTTGAAATTGCGTGTTTATCAGCATGTTACTTCTGTTGAAATTGTGTCTTTATCAGCATGTTACTTCTGTTCAATCCATGTGTTTGTTAGCATGGCTACTTCTGTCCAATCTATGAGGCTACTTTTGCTCAAAACTATATAGTCAATAGCATGTCTCACTATGTGTTTCTTAGCATGTCTATTAATATTCAACCTATGTGTTTATCTCTACTCATGTCCAATACATGTGTTTACTACAATAGCATGCTGACTTTTGTTTTAGTTAGAACTAGGTGTTCTGCCTTCAGCAAGTTTGAATGTCTACTTATGCCTAAAATCAGATCTATGTCTTTTCTACTTCCCTACTAGCATGATCTCCTATCTGAATACCTTGCTCCCCAATCCCCATTACCCGTTACGTGTGGTTGTTTGATCCATCTTGCTCCTGTGTTTGGTCACTTAGTAACAGCTAATAGGCTTAAGTAATCCTATTTCCGAATGATGTTTGCTTGGCTGGAACCTTTGCCTAGGTTCCAGAAACTGAATGATTCTGTTCACTTCTGATTTTCCTAGAAGTCTGAAACTGTTTCTCAAAACTACCCTTGTAAAGCACTATCCACTTCAATTCCAAGAACACTTAGGCTCTTACCCCTCCAGTGTGAGCATTGCTTTGGAGTCCACGAGGCTCCTCTGAACTTTGACACATTGGGGCTGGCTACTCCACACTGCACAAGTTGGTGATTTATTTTAAGAGGACCTTGGTATGAGCACTGCCCTGGGTCCCCAAGGCCTTTGGGAACTTTGACACATCAGGGTACCCCTCTTGCACTATGAGATGTGGCACTTGAGACTGTTTGAAGGCCTGGTTCCCCTGGTTTTGCTTTGGGCCTATCCAGGCTCCCTATAGTATACTGTTATCATTCCTGTAATTCATTTTTTTACACTTGGTTTGTAATATTAATTACTTTGTAAACAGATATTAGGGAAATTAGTAAACAGGGAGGGATTATTATACATATTTTGTTAGAAATGGGTAGATATCATGCACATAAGATTTGAAATCAGTGTTTACATCCTAGAAGCCATGCCTATAGGACATTGCGACGTTCATCACTTGTGCATTCTAGATATCATGACTATAGGGTACAAATCCACTCCTGCAATCAGAAATCATTATTGTTGTGATGTTTAACTATTCGCATGCATTGAAGATAACATGCCTATAGGTTAAAAATCAGTGTTGCACGTTTAGATATCATGCCTATAAGCTAAAAATCAGTCTTTCACGTTTAGGTATCATGCCTATAAGTTTAAAGTTAATTTCTGCAATCATGCTAAATAGGTTCAGCGTATTTAGCACTTAGAAACCATGCTTGTAGGGTCTAAAACCAATCTTACATTCTGGACACTATGTTTGTGAGTTTAAAATCAATCCTCGCATGCCAATCAGGTTTTAAAACTGCTGCATCGTCTAAAATCAGTCCTCACATCTAGACAGCATGCCTATGGGATCTAATGAACCCAAACTGTTTGTTTAAAATGGTTTTACTGGTTATTACATTTCTGATGGACGACTAGATATCATGCTCATAGGATATCGTTGATACGCGCCTAGGCAAGCCTATAGGGCGATTAAAAATCCTGTAAAATTATGCTTTTGATTAACTATCCAGATTCAGCAACCCCCTCTAAAATCAGTAGGCAAACTGATTAGGTATTGGTTCCCGCTTTAATAAAGCTTTGCATATGTTCTGATTTGTGTTCACCTAGATATCCTACCATTAGGACTCTTTTCAAATGTCTAAAACACTGCTGTCTGAGACGTGCATTTGTTTGTTTTATTTGTGGAGGTAATACGTGAGCCCCCTTAATTGTTCTTTACTTGATAGTCCTAATTGTTTTGTTTGTCGCCTAGAGTTTTCTCCTTTTAATTACTGTAGGAGAGTCTAGATCCACCCTAACTAGAAGTCCTAAAGTACCTCCGGGGCTATATAAGTAAAGGGACGGGTAGTGCACGCATAGGATATATCTTAAGGTTGCTAGAACGCTTTAGGCTATGACCAAGGGGAGGGAATTGGATAGTAAAGGATATGATGACTTGTGCGCCAATGCCACGCGTAACCCCTCTAGTTGAGGAAGGCTTACCGGGTATTGTACAGATGTGATCCTATAGGCTGACAAACCTAGGACCTCCCTCATCTATTTACATATGTGCTTAGACTGCTTTCCTTTCAAAATTTCTCTATCTTATATGTGTGCTTAAACTATTTATTTGCTAAATGACTAATTCACATGAATCAAGTTCGGCCGGGACCCATCGTTGTGGACCGCGAGAGGTGCCTAACACCTTCTCCTCAAGGTTATTTCGAGCCCTTACCCTAATCTCTGGTAATGCAAACTAGTTATATGAGTTAATTGCTCTAGGTGCCCTAACGCACCTTAATCCGTTAGGTGGCGACTGTTCAAATTCAAATTAAATACCCAATTCCCAAAAGGAAATGAGTTGTTCCCCCATGAATGTCGAAACCCGGACTCCGCGAGAAAAAAGGGGGCGCGACAAACACATGGTAAATAATTAATTTAACAATTAATAATTTGTTCAATTTGTTAAGATTCATAAACAAATGGGCAAAAGTGTACATTTCAGCTAATTGAAGGTTGAATGTGCTTAACCAGATATTATAAGGATCAAAACAAGAACATGTCAATATTTTAGGGACTAAAAAGGTAATTTTCCTATTTATTTCATTATTTTTTAATTAGAACGGAACAAGCATTAAACAAGAGAAAATAAAAGAAGTTTCCACTTTAAGGTTTATAACAAATACTTTACATAAAAGTGGTTAAATGCATTTCTTGGAAGGAGAAAGAGGAAAAGCACAATCTTTCAACCTTTTACACCTTTTCCATTTTGAGCATTTTGTATTATATGATTATAGAAAAATAATACAATTTTTTTCCTTGTTGTGCTCTGCTAAATTGATGTGAAGTCTATGAGAAAAATCAATTTTGATTATGAAATAATTCCAAGATATTCATTTCTCAACACAAAATATTCATCATTTCTATCGTGGCATATATTATATTTAACTCTCATTTAATATTATATTATCATCATGTACCTAGCTACCACCCAGGCGTATAGTTTTGTGGTACCGATGATAGTCTCCTTCACAATATTATTTGTTCAATTCACACGGTCCCTCTTTTCTCTTTCACTTTCTCGATCTTAATACACAACAACAACAACAACAATAACAACAACAACAACAACAAACTTAGTCTAATTCTACGAGCGGAGTCTGGTCTTTCGAGGACTTCCTAGGGGTCACTTATTGTGATGACCCGATAGGTCATTTTCAGTTTTAACCCTTATTTATGTGTTCCGAGATCTCAAATAGCTTCGTTTAGCCTTTCTCGATTTGTGTATGTAGTCCGTATCTTTTTTCGAAAGAATTTTATGTGAAAATCTATGAAAAAGTGAAATTTAGCCTTAAAACTCATTTGAGTTGACTACGGTCAACGTTTTTTGTGAATAGATGTAACGACCCGACTAGTCGTTTTGAGCTCTAGCGCGTCGTTCAGCAGTTTGAAGCCATGAGCAGCTTCATTTCAGGTATTATGACTTGTACGCGTGGTCGGAATTGGATTTCAGGAAGTTCGGAGTTGATTTGGAAAGAGAATTCTCATTTCGGAAGCTTAAAGTTGAAAGAATTAACTAGGATTGGATTTTTGAGTAAACGACCTCGGAATCGGGATCTGAAGGTTCCAGCAGGTTCGTAGGATGATTTCGGATTTGGGCATATGCCCGGTTCGGGTTTTGGATAACTCGGGAGCGTTTTGGCGCCTATTATGGAAGTTAGCATTTTGGAAGAAATTTCATAAGTCTGGGTTGAAGAGCATTTCAGTGTTATCAATGTCCGTTTGGAATTTCGAGTCAGGGAGTAGCTCCGTATGGTGATTCTGGAGTTGGGAGCGCGATCGGAAGTGAATTCGGAGGTCCGTGGGTCATTTTGGAGTCATTTGGCTAAAGATAGAAATTTGAAGGTTTTCGAGAAGTTTGACCGGAAGTGGACTTTATGATATCGGAGTCGAAAACCGATTCCAGAAGTTGGAGTAGGTCCGTAATGTCGAATATGACTTGTGTGCAAAATTTAAAGTCAATCGGACGTGATTTGATAGGTTTAAGCATCGAGAGTAGAAGTTTGAAGTTCTAAAGTTCATAAAGCTTGGATTGGAGGTCGATTCGTGGTTTTAGCGTTGTTTAATATGATTTGAGGCCTCGAGCAAGTCCATAATGTGTTTTGGGACTAGTTGCTATGATTGGTTGGGGTCCCGGGGGGCCTCGGGTGGATTCCGGGTGGTTAACGGATCGAAAATGGAATTTTGGAAAAGGCTGAAGTTGCTGGTATCTGGTATGACCGCACCTGTGAAGGTTTAGCAGCAGGTGCGGAGCGGCAGAAGCGGCTAGGACGGCGCAGATGCGGTTTGGGCAAAGGGAAGCTGGGACCGCAGATGCGGTCGTTTGGCCGCAGAAGCGGGACCGCATCTGCGGGAAGGGTAGCGCAGAAGCGGAAAAAGGGGGGCCTGGAGGAAACCGCAGAAGCGGAAGGTTGGCCCGCACCTGCGGAACCGCAGAACCGGTGATAGGACCATAGATGCGGAAAGTGCTGGAGGCAGTGGTTCTTTTAAAAATCGGGGGTTTGGTCATTTTCCCCTATTTTTCATTTGGTGTGTGCGATTTTGGAGAGCTTCAAGTGGGATTTTTCATCATCAACGATAAGGTAAGCTAACCCCATCCATCTTGAGTTAAATACATCGATTATGTATAGATTTTAGCATGTAAATTGGTAGAAATTTGGGGTTTTGGTAGAAAGACCTAGAAATTGATATTCTTGGAATTTAACCACGATTTTGGGTATGGAATTAAGAGAAAATCATATATTTGAATTCATGGAGTCATGGGTAAACTTAATCTTCAAAAATATTCGGAATCCGGGCGCGTGGGCCCGAGGGCGTTTTTGTCAACCTTTCAATCGGTGTTAGAAATTGTTATAAATTGGATTAATATGAGTAGTTTATCGTATATTAATGAATTTCCATAATCATTGGCTAGTTTTGGGAGTATTTAGCATCGATTCAAGTCTTCAGAAGGGCGTGGAATGCCGGTTATGGATCTTCAGAGCGAGGTGAGTCTCCTTTCTAACCTTGTAAGAGGGAATTGTCCCCATAGGTGAATTAATTAGTTATGTGCTCCTATTTGTGGGGGCTACGTACGCACAAGATGACGAGAGTCCGTGCATAGCTACTAATATGTGTAAGTTCGGGTAGTCTAGGACCCAGAAAGCATGCTATACTTGGAATATCTGTGATCTTATTGACAATTGAATTTCTTAAATCCTATCGAATTGGTAAATGAATTTCTAAGAAGATTAAACTCCATTTTCTTGAATTGTTAAAAGAGAATTTGGCTTTTCCTTGGATAATTGTTCCCTGATAAATTCAGGATTGACTGATTGTCCTGTTTATTTATATTTGACCACGTCGCATGTATGATTCGTGAGCTGGGTAATAGATGCATCTATGGTTCGGGCCGCTCGACCCTCGGCAGTGCACATTTTAAATATGGTTGGATCGGGCCGTACGACCTCGGCATGAGTTGCGCATGCTTGTATTGCTTGCTTTGATATTTGTTGATACTAATATCTGCTCTCCCGACTTGAGAGAATTTGTTAATCAATGGATTATGAATCCGAAGACTTTTAATTAAGAGGAACTTTTACCTGTTTAGTAATTTACTTGAATCTACTGTTGTTCTTAATAAATCCATGAGTCATCGCATTAATAATAATATTACTAGACCTTTAGTAAGTGTCGAAGTTGCCATCTCGTCTCTACTTCTTCGAGATTAGGCGGGATACTTAGTGAGTACATGTTGTTTTTGTACTCATACTACACTTCTGCGCATTTTTGTTGCACAGGCACATGCGCCACTAATGGCTTAGCAGGCGTAGCAGCATGGGTTGACACGGAGACTAGGTGAGTTGTATTTCCTCGAGGCGACCGCAGCTAGTATAGTCTCTCTCAGGATTCTATTTATTTTTTGTCCAATTGTATTCCGGACAGCTGTTGTACTTTATTCGATTTTTCTTAGAAATAGCTCATGCACTTGTGACACCGGGTTCTGGGGATGTCTATGGATTTATTCAGAAACTTTAAAAAGCTGTCAAATGTTTCATTATTTATTCAGTGGAATTTATTATATATTGTTTAAACGTATAAAAGAAGTGGTTTCGGAAATTATTTAAACAAGAATTTAATTAAGTATTTTGGGTTGGCTTGCCTGGCAGTGGTGTCTGGCGCCATCACGACCTTTAGTGGTATTTGGGACGTGACAACATGGTATCAGAGCACTAGGTTCCTAGGGTCTCACGAGTCATGAGCAAGTCTAGTAGAGTCTCGCGGATCGGTACGAGACGTCTGTACTTATCCTCGGGAGGCTGCAGGACTGTTAGGAGTACTTCCCTTCTTGATTCCTTATCGTGCGATTTGATTCCT
>NW_017671941.1:73297-124793 GCF_001879085.1 Nicotiana attenuata | reverse complement strand
CTTTGAAAGGTTATTAGCCTAGTTCAGTGCGATCAGAATCGGCTTGAGGTCTGAGGATGAATTCAAATGTGAATATGGGCTCTATATCAGGCCAGATGTGTTCATTTCAATAATGCGCTCTCTATGGAAGAGTAGTCAGGATGTTATTTCGTCGTCAGTTATTTCATGTAATGATATATTGCACCGTGTGAGTTGTGAGACGGCTTGGTGAATTGCTTATGTGTTGAGGTTCCGCGTAGAGATGATGTTATATGAGCAAAATGGCTCTTAGGATTCAGATCGTATATCGCACCTCAGTTGTGCTTGAGTTCTGTAGCTTATAGCGCTATATGTCCCCTCAGGGGTGGTATTATGCACTTAGCGTGCTTATGACCGATATTGGGTACTTTGTTGTAATGAGCAATTTAGCTTGATGTGCATCTCCTTAGGTGAGAGTTATGTTATTTGGATCGGGTTGCGCGCTGCAACAGTGTGATGTTGAGTAGAGTTCCCCGTATCTATTTTTATGTGTGTTGTTTCCTCCTTTCCTGAGAGGAACTTAAGTTAGCTGTGTGCCCGCGTCGCATGCATGATTCGCGAGCGGGGTAATTGGATTTCCTTTTTTTTTCAGAGATCGTTTTCATTGTATCGCGTTCGAATTGGTAGCCTATTGGCACATTGTGGCATCATATGAGACTTCTAATTATGTCTGGGGTGGCTTATTGCCTGAGCAGTTCGTACTGGGTGAGACGAGATCATTGGATTTAGGATCAGTGCAATCCGACTATATGAAGTATATTAAGGAACTAAGACCATTATTTGGTTCAAAAAGAGGTGATGGTTCTTGTCAGGAGTATAGACCCAATGATTTGTTGATTCGGCAGTCGGTTATGAATTTCTACACATCTCTTCTATCATGGCGGTATTGTAAGAACTAGAGCAAGACCTATGTAGGTCATGAGGTGCAATGAGAGCATCAGATTCGTTGAATTTCGATTAATTTGATCAGAGAATGTTATTGTGGCCCTGTGAGTAAAGTGGTGCAAGTTGTGAATTCAGCTAAGGTATGCAGTCATGTTTCGGTGCTGCGTGTAGTTATTGATACGGTGAGCGTATGTTGGAACAAGCCTGGCAGAGAATTCCGGATGTTGGAATTGGGCTCTAAGGCTTATTTGCTTGAATAAAAAGAAATATCTTCAGAATTGATCGAGCTAATGTGCTCAACTGAGTTGTGGTAGCACGGGAAGGTGCAGGAGGTGTTAAACAGTGATTTCAGACTACTTCAGCGTAGTTCTCAGCACGTTCGAGGACGAACGTATGTTTAAGTGGGAGAGAATGTAACGACCCGACCGGTCGTTTTGAGCTCTAGCGCGTCGTTCAACAGTCTGAGGCCATGAGCAACTTCATTTCAGGTATTATGACTTGTACGCGTGGTCGGAATTGGATTTCGGGAAGTTCGGAGTTGATCATTTGGAAAGAGAATTATCATTTCTGAAGCTTAAAGTTGAAAGAATTAACTAGGATTGGATTTTTGAGTAAACGACCTTGGAATCGGGATCTGAAGGTTCCAGCAGGTTCGTATGATGATTTTGGACTTGGGCGTATGCCCGGTTCGGGTTTTGGATAATCCGGGAGCGTTTTGGCGCCTATTGTGGAAGTTAGCATTTTGGAAGAAATTTCATAAGTCTGGGTTGAAGAGCATTTCAGTGTTATCAATGTCCGTTTGGAATTCCGAGTCAGGGAGTAGCTCCGTATGGTGATTCTGGAGTTGGGAGCGCGATCGGAAGTGAATTCGGAGGTCCGTGGGTCATTTTGGAGTCATTTGGCTAAAGATAGAAATTTGAAGGTTTTCGAGAAGTTTGACCGGAAGTGGACATTTTGATATCGGGGTCGGAATCCGATTTCGGAAGTTGGAGTAGATCTGTAATGTCGAATATGACTTGTGCGCAAAATTTGAAGTCAATCGGACGTGATTTGATAGGTTTAAGCATCGAGAGTAGAAGTTTGAAGTTCTAAAGTTCATAAAGCTTGGATTGGAGGTCGATTCGTGGTTTTAGCGTTGTTTGATATGATTTGAGGCCTCAAACAAGTCCATAACGTGTTTTGGGACAGGTTGGTATGATTGATTGGGGTCTCGGGGGGCCTCGGGTGGATTCCGGGTGGTTAACGGATCGAAAATGGAATTTTGGAAAATGCTGAAGTTGCTGGTATCTGGTATGACCGCACCTGCGAGGGTTTGGCCGTAGGTGCGGAGCCGCAGAAGCGGCTAGGACGGCGCAGATGCGGTTTGGGCAAAGGGAAGCTGGGACCGCAGATGCGGTCGTTTGGCCGCAGAAGCGGGACCGCATCTGCGGGAAGGGTAGCGCAGAAGCGGAAAAAGGGGGGCCTGGAGGAAACAGCAGAAGTGAAAGGTTGGCCCCCACCTGCGGAACCGCAGAAGCGGTCATAGGACCGCGGGTGCGGAAAGTGCTGGAGGCAGTGGTTCTTTTAAAAATCAGGGGTTTGGTCATTTGCCCCTATTTTCATTTGGTGTGGGCGATTTTGGAGAGCTTCAAGTGGGATTTTTCATCATCAACGATAAGGTAAGCTAACCCCATCCATCTTGAGTTAAATACATCGATTATGTATAGATTTTAGCATGTAAATTGGTAGAAATTTGGGGTTTTGGTAGAAAGACCTAGAAATTGATATTCTTGGAATTTGACCACGATTTTGGGTATGGAATTAAGAGAAAATCATATATTTGAATTCATGGAGTCATGGGTAAGCTTAATCTTCAAAAATATTCGGAATCCGGGCGCGTGGGCCCGAGGGAATTTTTGTCAACCTTTCAATCGGGGTTAGGAATTGTTATAAATTGGATTAATATGAGTAGTTTATCGTATATTAATGAATTTGCATAATCATTGGCTAGTTTTGGGAGTATTTAGCATCGATTCAAGTCTTCGGAAGGGCGTGGAATGCCGGTTATGGATCTTCGGAGCGAGGTGAGTCTCCTTTCTAACCTTGTAAGAGGGAATTGTCCTCATAGGTGAATTAATTGGTTATGTGCTCCTATTTGTGGGTGCTACGTACGCACGAGGTGACGAGAGTCCGTGCATAGCTACTAATATGTGTAAGTCCGGGTAGTCTAGGACCCAGAAAGCATGCTATATTTGGAAAATCTGTGATCTTATTGACAATTGAATTTCTTAAATCCTATCGAATTGGTAAATGAATTTCTAAGAAGATTAAACTTCATTTTCTTGAATTGTTAAAAGAGAATTTGTCTTTTCCTTGGATAATTGTTCCCTGATAAATTCAGGATTGACTGATTGTCGTGTTTATTTATATTTGACCGCGTCGCATGTATGATTCGCGAGCGGAGTAATAGATGCATCTATGGTTCGGGCCGCTCGACCCTCGACAATGCACATTTTAAATATTGTTGGATCGGGCCGTACGACCTCGGCATGAGTTGCGCATGCTTGTATTGCTTGCTTTGATATTTGTTGATACTAATATCTGCTCTCCCGACTTGAGAGAATTTGTTAATCAATGGATTATGAATTCAGAGATTTTTAATAAAGAGGAACTTTTACCTGTTTAGTAATTTACTTGAATCTACTATTGTTCTTAATAAATCCGTGAGTCATCGCATTAATAATTATATTACTGGACCTTTAGTAAGTGTCGAAGTTGCCATCTCGTCTCTACTTCTTCGAGATTAGGCAGGATACTTACTGAGTACACATTGTTTTTGTACTCATACTACACTTCTGTGCATTTTTGTTGCACAGGCACATGCGCCACTAATGGCTTAGCAGGCGTAGCAGCATGGTTGACACGGAGACTAGGTGAGCTGTATTTCCTCGAGGCGACCGCACCTAGTATAGTCTCTCTCAGGATTCTATTTATTTTCTGTCCAATTGTATTCCGGACAGCTGTTGTACTTTATTCGATTTTTCTTAGAAATAGCTCATGCACTTGTGACACCGGGTTCTGGGGATGTCTATGGGTTTATTCAGAAACTTTAAAAAGCTGTCAAATGTTTCATTATTTATTCAGTGGAATTTATTATGTATTGTTTAAATGTATAAAAGAAGTGGTTTCGAAAATTATTTAAACAAGAATTTGATTAAGTATTTTGGGTTGGCTTGCCTGACAGTGGTGTCCGGCGCCATCACGATCATTAGTGGAATTTGGGTCGTGACAATGGACCCGGATCAGTATTTTGACGATCCCGTTGGGTCCGTATCGTGATTTGGGACTTGGGCGTCTAACTTGATTTAACATGATTTGTCGAAAACTAGCAATTTGAAGGTTTAAAGAATTCCTAAGTTTGACCGTATATTGACTTTGTTGCTTCCGGTACGGATTTCGGTTCCGGAACTTGGTATCGGTTTATTTCAATATTTATGACTTTTTCTGCAAATTTTGGTGCAAACGGAGTTGATTTGACGTGATTCGGACGCTCGGTTGTTAAATTGAAAGTTCTTAATTTTCTTTGAAAATTTCATTCGTTTTGGTGTCCGATTCGTAGTTCTAGGTGTTATTTTAGTATTTTGATCACGCGAGCGAGTTCGTATGATGTTATTACACTTGTATGCATTTTTAGTTTAGATTCCGAGGTGCTCGGGTGAGTTTCGAATAGGCTACGAAGTGATTTTTGGACTAAGGCTATTGCTGGTTTTTTAGTCTGCTGAGCTGGTATATCCTTCTTCGCGATCGCGAAAATACTCCCGCGATCGCGAAGAGTAATTTGGGCTGGGGTGGATTCTCCTCTATGTGAATGCGAGGCTGTGGACGCGAACACGAAGCATGATTCCATGATTAAATGCTACTTGCCCTGCTTGTCTTACTTGTACATTTTAATTGTCATATAGTTGGCTTGTCTTATTGTTTTGAATTAATTGTAGCATTCCTTAATTTGGTATGGGGTTCCATTATTGCTATGCTGTCGTACTCTTTAATCGTAGAGATTCTTATGAATTGAGTTGTTGGACTGATTTTATATTGCTATGGTGGAATAAGGGAGGATTTTGATATTTATACCACGGAATCGAGTTGCACGCTGCAACGGATTGTATATATGATTATGATATTGATATGGTGGAATAACGGAGGATTTTGATATTTATACGGTGGGATCAAGCTGCACGTCGCAACAGATTTTATATGTTATTCCTGATATTGATATGGTGAAATAAGGGAGAATTACGTTTGTACGGTGGGATCGGGTTGCGCGCCGCAAAGAAATTGTGTGTGTTGTACTCATTGTTGTATTGACTTAGCTTTCAGTATTTTCATATGAGATTCTGAGGACTGATATTTTTGGATTTATTGAATTTCGAGGATTTAGTTGTTTTCATTAGATTATTGTTTTACCGTTATTTCCTGTTTTCCTTTCCTATTATTATTGTACTGCGTACATGTTATTATAGGTGACCCACCTTATGTGACGACCCAAAGGGTCATCACCGTATTTCTCCCTTTCTCCGCGCTTCCGAGGCCTTGGAAACCTCACTTTTAGTTGCCTCGATTTGCGTGCGCATTCCGAGCTCGAAGCCGGAAAATCTTTATGTTAAAATATGTGAATTCTGTGAAAAATTTGAAGAATTTTAATATTAATATTGATATAGTTGACTTTGGTCAACATTTTGGGTAAACGGACCCGGACCCGCGATGTGACCGTCCCGGGAGGTCCGTAGAAAAATATGGGACTCGGGCATGTGCCCGGAGTCGAAATCCGAGGTCCAGAACCCGGGTAAAAGAATTTTTCTGTTAAATTATTTTCTGAAATTATTCAGGAAAAATGGAAATGAAAATGAGTTAGAAAATATAGGTATCGGGCTCGTATTTTGGTTCCGACGCCCGGTACAGGTCTTAAATATGCGTTAAGCGCTTTCTGTGAAATTTGGTCAAAATCGGACGTCGTTTGACGTGTTTCGGACCTAAATAGCTAAAGTTGGAAGTTTATGAACTTTGAAATGAAAATCATGAGTTTTGAGGTCTGATTCTTTGATTTTGATGTTATTTTCGCGATTTGATCTCTCGAGTAAGTTCGTAGGATGTTATTGAGTTAGCGTGTGTGATTGGTTAGGAGNGTTTGTTTCAGAGGATTAAGCTTCCCGAGTGGAAGTGGGAGAGGATTACCATGGATTTCGTTACTGGACTTCCGTTGACTCGGAAGAAGTTCGACTCGATATGGGTTATTGTTGATAGGCTGACCAAGTCAGCGCATTTCATTCCTGTAGCAGTCTTCTATTCATCCGAGAGGTTAGCTGAGATTTATATCCGGGAGATTGTTCGCCTTCATGGTGTGCCGGCATCTATCATTTCGGATCGGGGTACGCAGTTTACCTCGCATTTCTGGGGTGCAGTTTAGCGGGAGTTGGGCACCCAGGTTCAGTTGAGCACCGCGTTCCATCCTCAGACGGACGGCCAGTCCGAGAGGACTATTCAGATATTGGAGGATATGCTCCGAGCCTGTGTCATTGATTTCGGAGGCTCGTGGGACCAGTTCTTACCTTTAGCAGAGTTCGCCTACAACAACAGCTACCAGTCCAGCATTCAGATGGCTCCATATGAGGCGTTGTATGGTAGGCAATGTCGGTCTCCAGTCGGATGGTTTGAGCCGGGAGAGGCTCGGTTATTGGGTACAGATTTAGTTCAGGAGGCCTTGGATAAGGTCAAGATCATTCAGGACAGGCTTCGTTCGGCTCAGTCGCGGCAAAAGAGTTATGCGGATCGTAAGGTTCGAGATGTAGCTTTCATGGTTGGTGAGCGGGTCTTGCTCCGAGTGTCGCCTATGAAGGGCGTGATGAGATTTGGGAAGAAGGGCAAGCTTAGCCCTAGGTTCATTGGCCCATTTGAGATTCTCGATCGCGTGGGAGAGGTGGCCTGCAAACTTGCCTTTCCACCCAGCTTGTCAGCCGTGCATCCAGTATTTCATGTGTCCATGCTTCGGAGGTATCACGGCGATCCATCCCACGTGTTAGATTTCAGCACTGTCCAGTTGGACAAGGATCTGTCTTACGAGGAGGAGCCGGTAGCCATTCTAGACCGGCAGATTCGACAGTTGAGGTCAAAGAGTTTTTCATCAGTGCGTGTTCAGTGGAGAGGTCAGCCCCCTGAGGCATCGACCTGGGAGTCCGAGTCTGATATGCGGAGCCGTTACCCTCATCTATTTCCTGACTCAGGTACTTCTTTCTTTTGTCCGTTCGAGGACGAACGGTTGTTTTAGAGGTGGAGAATGTGATGACCCAAAGGGTCATCACCGTATTTCTCCCTTTCTCCGCGCTTCCGAGGCCTTGGAAACCTCACTTTTAGTTGCCTCGATTTGCATGCGCAGTCCGAGCGCGAAGCCGGAAAATCTTTATGTTAAAATATGTGAATTCTGTGAAAAATATGAAGAATTTTGATATTAATATTGATATAGTTGACTTTGGTCAACATTTGGGTAAACGGACCCGAACCCGCGATATGACGGTCCCGGGAGGTCCGTAGAAAAATATGGGACTCGGGCATGTGCCCGGAGTCGAAATCCGAGGTCCAGAACCCGGGTAAAAGAATTTTTCTGTTAAATTGTTTTCTGAAATTATTCAGGAAAAATGGAAATAAAAATGAGTTAGAAAATATAAATATCGGGCTCGTATTTTGGTTCCGACGCCCGGTACAGGTCTTAAATATGCGTTAAGCGCTTTCTGTGAAATTTGGTCGAAATCGGACGTCGTTTGACGTGTTCCGGACCTAAATAGCTAAAGTTGGAAGTTTATGAACTTTGAAATGAAAATTATGAGTTTTGAGGTTTGATTCTTTGATTTTGATGTTATTTTCGCGATTTGATCGCTCGAGTAAGTTCGTAGGATGTTATTGAGTTAGCGTGTGTGTTTTGTTGGGAGCCCCGAGGGCTCGGGAGTGATTTGGAGGTGGTTCGGGGTGGTTTTGCACTTAGAAAAAAAATCTGGTATTTTGCTGTTTGCTGGTATCTGGTACATTGCTCTATGCGATCGCATAGGAGCCTCCGCGATCGCATAGAGTAAATTTCAAGTTGCCCCGTTTGTTCTATGCGATCGCAATAACCCCAACGCGATCGCGTAGCTTTGTCCAGTCCTTCAATGCGATCGCAGCCCTTACCCCCGCGATCGCATAGCTTTAATCTGAGCAGCCCCATTTTTTTTCCTCTATGCAATCGCAGGTCCTCCCATGCGATCGCAGTGACCAGTCTTCTCTTACTCTATGCGATCGCATCCCTTGCTCCGCGATCGCATAGAACAATTTCGTCCAGTGATTTTTGATAAAAAAAAAACAGAACCTTCATTACGGGATTTTTCTCACTTTTTCACATGGGCTCTTCTCTTTCACACTCCATAGACGATTTTCAAGCTCCTCTTCCTCCATATCTCTTTGGGTAAGTATTCTTAACTTCATTATCTCCTAATCCTTTCATCTAAACACTAATTTCCTAGCCCTAAATCATGAATTCAAGGTAGAAAATGGGGGTTTTGGGTAGAACTAGGGCTTTGGGAATTTTGAGTGATTCAACCTCAATTTGGGGTCGAATCTTGAAACAAATTACATATTTGAACTCTTAGGGTTATGGGTGATTGGATTTTGGTCCGAGCCTCGAGTTTAGACCATGTGGGCCCGGTGTCGGATTTTGGTATTTTTGGAAGAATGATAGGAAATTCATTTCTAGGCTATGGGATTTTGTTGTTGAGCCTCAATTGATATTATTGAATTAATTATGCCTAGATATCATTGTTTCGGAGTTGGATACTAGAGGAAAGGCGGTATTGGAGAGTTGATTGCTATCTTTTGGACCGAGGTAAGTGTTTGATCGAACTTTGGCTTGAGGGAATAGGATTAGAATATTATTTGCTAATTGCTAAATGTTGAGTACGGTGTATAGGCATGGTGACGAGTATCTATACACCGGTGTCTAGCATGACCGTGGGTCCTTATTGTGCTTATTCTGGTTTTGTTGTGACTCTTCCTTGTTAAATTGGTGAACTCTATATAATGTGAAAAGTATGAGAAGGAATTTACGATTTTGTAAACTCTTTGGAGCATTGGCTCGAATGATAAAGCAACTATTGAGTAAGAAATGAAAGAAGGAGAAAGAGATGTGATCATTCCCTTGCTGGGCTGTTTACGTATATTGATTATCTCCCTCGCCGGGATGTGAAGGTTGTTGTTATTGTTCCCTTGCCGGGATTTGATTGTTTACTTGTGTTTTCCCTTGCCGGGATATCTATTACTTTTGTCTATCCCCTCGGCCCCCATTGTTTGTGATTGTTGTTTGGGTGAGGTTGAGTGATAAAGCACGATGGGTGATGCTGTGCACGATTGTTTTGATTATTATGCACGAAGGAACATTCCGTGCCATGTTTTGATTATTATGCACGAAGGAACATTCCGTGCCATGTTTTGATTATTATTGCACGAAGGAACATTCCGTGCCATGTTTTGATTATTATTGCACGAAGGAACATTCCGTGCCATGTTTCGATTAGTATTGCACGAAGGAACATTCTGTGTCATGTTTTGATTAGTAATGCACGAAGGGACATTCCGTGCCATGTTTTGATTATCACTCTCGTTGACTTTGTAGTTGTACCGTTTCATTCCTTATTTATTGACCTTGTATTCTAAATTGCTACAGCCCCTACAGCATGCTCCTCTCCCTCTTGACTTGCTAAATTTCTGTATTCTCTTTTATTGCGTGTATATATATATATATATATATTTGAACTGCACAGGTTTGTTTGGTAGTCCGGTCTAGCCTCGTCACTACTTCGCCGGGGTTAGGCCAGGCACTTACCAGCACATAGGGTCGGTTGTGCTGATACTACACTCTGTGCATCTTTTTACACAGATCCAGGTGTTGGGACAGCGGTTGAGTCGCAGTAGCATTCTGGAAGCGAGTTTCCAGTCCAGGGACATTCGAGGTAGCCTTGCTGACGTCCGCAGGCCCGGAGTCCTTTCTATTTTATTCAGTTTGTTATCGTTGCACCGTAGCAGACAGCTTTATGATTTTTTCAAACCTTGTATTTAGTATTCTCTAGACGTTCGTGAGTGTTGTGACACCAGTCTTGGGTAGAGGATTGTTAAACTTCCGCGTTTCTTTTAGTAAATTTTATTTGAGACTTCCGCTTTATTGTTAAACGTGTTATTAATGTTAATACTGTTGATGTTCGCTAAAAGAGGTAATTGATGATTGGCTTGCCTAGCTCCTATTAGTAGGCGCCATCACGACTCCCGAGGGTGGGAAAATCCGGGTCGTGATACCTTAGCCTCATCACTACTTCGTCGAGATTAGGCTTGGCATTTACAGAGTACATCGGGTCGGTTGTACTCATACTGCACTCTGCACTTCTTGTAAAGATTTTGGAGTCGGTCCTAGCGGCAGTCAGTAGATTGCTCGGATCCAGTGTTTGACAGGAGACTTGAGGTATAACTGCAATGCGTTCGCAGCCCTAAAGTACCCACCTACATTACTCTAGTTGTTTATTTCATTTCAGACAGTTATGTTTTCATTCAGAATTTTATTTGTAGTACTCTAGATGCTCGTGCACTCGTAACACCAGTTCTGGGATTGTATCTAGATATCACTGTTATTCTAGTTTATTTACTCTATTTCAGTTTATTCAGCTTATTGTTTTCATTTGATTTTAAATAGTTAAAAATGGCTAAAAACAATCTCTAACGTTGGCTTGCCTAGCAAGTGAAATGTTAGGCGCTATCACGGTCTCGAGGGTGGGGATTCCGGGTCGTGACACTTATTCTGGTGTTACTCTCGCCCAAGCACGCTTAACTTCGAAGTTCTAATGGTATCCAGTGCGTTAGTGCTGATATGATCCCACCTAATTTTTTATATTCAATTCTATTTCCTTTTAGAGACGTAATGTGTTGGCGTTTCACTGTGTTTTTAGGTCGCACAATTAATTTTAAGCATTCAACTAACTAATTAATTAATCATCCATGTTCCTAATCACATGACGCAATTGATAGAAGAATCTCTCATACTTTATGACAGGAAGGACTTTATAATTTAGGCAAGAACCAACTTAAATTTTTCCATATTAATTAATCATCCACATGGCTATTAAACTAATTAATGACAACGATGGAATCTCTCCTAGAAATTTCTTTTCTGGTTCAACCTCCTTAAAGAAATTCATTGTTGTGGGAGGAAAAGGAGCAAGACTCTGGGTGTGTTTCGTATAACCGAAAATATTTTCAAGAAAATGTTTTCTTGGAAAACAAGTAGTAATTTTATTTATTTTCCGATGTTTTATACGCAAATTAAGGAAAATGACTTCTCAAGAGTATTCATAAATAATTTAGATATAATAAACATGAAGCCATAAACTTTCAAACCAACAACCTTCCGAACCCACATTTTTCATAAACTTTCGAAACCGGGAATTTCGAACCAGTAAACTTTATAATTTATAAAGTTTTCACAATAGACAAAATTGTCATTTACCTATTTTTCCTAATATCTAGGACTTTGAAATCAACTAAAAGTTTATCTATTAAAACTTTCCATATTTGAATTATTATATAGGAATCCCTAATATATATATATATAGGATACTAAAATCAATTAAATCTTCCTTGTATAAATAGAAGTCCTAATTAGGACCAAATATAAATACTAATTTGACGTTGAAATAACTTTTAAAATTCAAATTTTAAGATTTTAATATCTCACCACTAACTATTACTTATTTGATTTGGATTCAAGTCTTTAAAGAAAAAAAAATTGAACAACTACTACAACTTTTTGTTTGACGAAAAGATCTTCTAAAATTTAAGCTAGATGAGGAATTTGTAATTTAATCATTATTCTAATATTTATAACTTAAAATCAAGTAAATTTGAATATTAGAAAGTCCTAATAAATCGGCTAAAATGTTACCTTATCTAAATCCTTTTTTAATTTGAACTAGGTAACAAAATTATAATAACTTACATGTAAATTTAAAATTTAAAATTAATTTAATTTTTATTTATTGAATCTTTTTATTTGAATTAAATAGAAATCTGAAGTTAGAACTTTAAAATAAATGATTTTAATTACCGAAACAAAACAACGGAGAGACTTCTGTAGCTGAGATACAATTATTTATACATCTCCTTCAAGTATATGAAATACAATGGCATAAAAATTAGAAGTAGCGGCTAGTAATTCAAAGTGTTCCAACGTTTTTCTATCAAATAAAGATGTAAGCACTTCATTAGCATGCATTTAAGGATTCTTCAAAATAATTTTTCTGTTTTATTTATGTTATTAATTTTGGGATAGAGAACAATTTGATTTATCTTACTTTTATTTACGTTATATTTTAAGAATTGAATATACTTTGATCTTTTCTTGAAAAAGTATTTATTTATTTTATCTTCTCGCCTAGGTCACTGTAATCAATATTTATTATTTTTCAAAAACTTACATTCCTCTTTAAATTTATTTTAATAATATTTTTTCTAAAATTATATTCTCATTAATATGGGTACACGCGCAGAGCGCATACCTTAATACTAGCATGAGGGTACGTGTTTTGCATGTGTGCCCCATTCTATATCTATATCTATACTATATTAAAAATACGAAGGCTCTTAGCGAAATGTCGTTCGCCTTTTTGATCCTTTAAAAATATATTTTATATTGGATATATTATCCTTTAACATATATAATCATCTTCAGAAACTTATACTTTTATTTTACTATTTAAATATAAGTTTTAAATAAATTAGTACTCAGTGAGATAGAATACACGCGCATCGCGCGTACCTTGAGGCTAGTATCTTATATACATTGTACGTCCCGACCGGTCGTTTTACTTTCTAGAACCCCGTTCCCCTAAATAAGACTTCTGTACTTGCTTTAACTGATTTATGACTTGGTGATGATTGGTTCGGGATTTGGAAGAGTTTGGGTTGAAATCGGAACACTTGGTTCCTTAAGGTTGGCTTAAAAGGCCAAGTTTGACTTCGGTCAACATTCTGAGTAAACGACCTCGAAATCGGGATTTAACGGTTCCAATAGGTTCGTATGATAATTTCGGATTTGGACATATGTCCAGAACGGGTTTTGGATGACCCGGGAACGTTTTGACGCCTAATAGTGAAAGTTAATTCCTTAAGGATTTTGAAGTTCTTTAAATTCGGTTAGGAGTGGGTTTTTGTGTTATTGAGTTCCGAACGAAATTCCGAGACTGAGAATAGTTCCGTAATGTCATTTAAGACTTGCACGCAAAATTTGGTGTCAATCCGAGTAGTGTAAGTGTGCTTCGTCACATTGGAAGTAAATCGAAGAACTTGAAGTCCATAAGTTTGAATCAATTGGTTTTAGGGTGTGATTCCTAGTTTTAATGTTGTTTTCGGCGTTTCGAGGGTTCGAGCGAGTCCGTTTTATTATTTCAAACTTGTGGGTGCGTTCGGGCGGGGCCCCTGGGGGCCCGAGCGTCAAACGGACGAGGCTCGAGCTAAGTTGAAAAATGTGAGAAGGAGCTGAAGCTCCAGGTTTCTGTCATAACCGTACCCGCGGTTGGCCAGCCGCAGATGCGAACCAGCAGAAGCGGCTAAGCCATCGCAGAGGCGGCCACGGGTGGCCAGCCCAGAAATTGCAGAAGCGGAACCGCAAAAGTGGTTGGCTTTCCGCAGAAGCGGCCCAGCCGGCCCAGTGGAGTTTCGCAGAAGCGGACACTTTTCCGCAGATGAGGTGGGCGCAGGTGCGGCCCAGGACCGCAGATGTGGAAAACACCGAAGGCAGTGACCTTAATTTATTACGGGAGTTAGACATTTTGGCTCATTTTTCACTCCATTGTAGATGATTTTTGAGCTTCTTGAGAGAGGTTCTTCACCAAGCTTTTAGAGGTAAGTAATTCCTACTATATGTGAGTTCAATACTTGAATTTTGGGTAGATTAACATGTATAGATTAGTGAAAATCATGGGATTAGAGTAAAACCTAGGTTTTTTATAAAAATAAGATTTAACCACGAAATTCGTTATGGAATGAAGTAAAAGTCATATATTCTTGATCCTTAGGTTGTGGGTAACAACTTCCTTAGGAACCTTACCTTTGGGGTTGGATAATCACTTTAATAGCTAGAATATGAATTTGTAAACCTATAATGATTGGTTTTTACACTATTTGAATAGTTTCAGATTGTGCGGCTCCGGTTTGAGAGTTTGAACGTGTTCTTGAGTTGGAAGTAGGCTCGAAACGAGGTAAGTATCTTTTCTAACCTTGTAAGAGGGAAATTTCCCCATAGGTGAACTTAATTAATATATGATTAATTGTGGGGGCTATGTACACAAGAAGTGACGAGAGTCCGTACGTAGCTACTATTCCTGTTATATCCGGGTAGTTCTAGACTTACACCATGCTTTGTGGATACCGTTATGTGATTTTAATTGTTTATTTGCATTGAATGGGACTAAGTTGAAGATGTTATGATTTGAAGGATTTCAAGTAAATATTTATTTTGGTAAGAATTGAGGAAAACATTAAGTTATATTTATACTTAACCGCGTCGCAAGTATATTCTGCGAGTGGGGTGATTATTTCGTCTACTCTCATGGGAGCGAGCCGTTCGCCTCGGCAGGATAGTAAATGTATATATATGGTTCGGGTCGTTAGACCCTCGGCGTTGTACAGTTTACTTTTATATTGGATCGGACCGAACGTCTCGGTGGTATTTGTGTGTGATAATAGAACCGGAACCCTTACAATTCGTATGATTTATTGCTTGAAAGATCACTTATTTTAAATGAGGAAAGTGCCTAGTTATATTAATTGGATGAAAGGATTTTCAATAATTATTCTTGTTCGAGCTTGTCGTTATCTACATACATTGCGAATTAAATGTATTGAACTTCATATTATTATTTTTCTGGCCCTAGTAAGTGTCGGAGTCGACCCCTCGTCACTACTTTTGTGAGGTTAGGCGATATACTTACTGAGTACATATTTCTATGTACTCATGCTACACTTCTGTACTTGATTGTACATGCTTTGATGCAGGCATATGGCCATCAGTCTGGCACGTAGAGTGGACTCCTCAACTTGAGACTTTCCGGTGAGCTGTCCTTTTGAGCCGTTCTGCAGCAGCTGGAGTCTTTCTTTTGTCTTTATGTTCTTGTCTATTCCTTTTCGAGATAGTAGGATAGTATGGTTATGTATATTCTACTAGATTGCCCACACAGTTGTGACACTAGGTCTTGGCACGCACATTAGTAGACCTATGATGTTTTGGCTTGTCGTCATGATTGAGATTCACATTTATTACATTCCATTTAAATATGCTTAAATTTTTAAACTATAAATTTCTTAATCTATAATGGAAGTTATCACGTACTAACTACACAAATGAGAATTTACTATTTGATTAGTGTTGGCTTGCCTAATAACGGTGTTGGGCGCCATCACGGCCTAATATGGAATTTGGATCGTGACATACATGGCAACTTAAAAATTACCTGCTAACCAATAGAAGTGCACTGACTATGTAAAACTTCTTTTCCTTGTTAATGCACATATCTTAAAATCTTTAGTGAGGCATTTTCAAAAAATATGGTATAACAGTAAATAAAGTGCGATAAGAAATCATAAGATATTAAAATTATATACAAATATATTTCTTTCAATCTGCGTAAGTTTTCGTGGCGGCAGCTTGACATTTTATATATTAATATAAGGTAATAAGTACCTAATAAAATAATCAAAATGCGCATGAATTAAATTAGCGGTATACTACCGTTAAAAAACATAAGTAGAAGCACTTTAAGATAATGTAACAAGAATTCATATGGGCATTACATCATAGGAGTGTTCTTTTCAACTCACTATAGCCTCGTTTCTACAAGAATTTGATATGACAAGTTGCCTAAAACCTGCGAAACACTTTGAAGTTACACACGAGATGACGTATCAATAAATCTTAACATATATTTACCTATCATTTCTGGTGTACGTGAGATATTTTGCACACACAGTATTAACCTATATATTATCAACTCCTATTGTAAGTAGGTTTAATCAAAGGCTATATTTGTTTTAAAATTTTACTTCTAAATTCAAATTGCGTTTATTTTATATTATTCTCAAATAGTAAAATTCCCCTAGTAAGCTCCTAGCCTAATATGTGGAATCGGCCGGGGTATTCCGAAGGGGCGAAGAAAGTATAGCTCGGCTAGTGGACTTTTGTTTTCGAACCTCGAATCCAGACCTGTTCGACATGAGCAAATCCATCAATAAGCCTAGGTCCAATATTTGTGTGTACGAGCTAGCTATAAACAGACGGGCATCCTTTTAACACAGTCTTTCCTTATTGGGCATAGCGTGCTGGAGAAAAGAGAAAGCGGTAAAAACCTCTCTTATTCGATCACCGAGAAATTGGACGACTCTTTAGTAACTAAAGGGTTATTTCACCAAAATCATAAAATTTTCGAAAATAGCCAAAGACAAAAATTTAGGGTAGGGACCAGGGAGTAGGTGGGAGGAGTACTCAAGGGATGTGACTGAGGGAAAACATGACCTTTTGTGCATGAAAAGATCATCATTTACGAGCTTGATGATTAGTGGATTTATATTTTACGAGTATGTCAAAATCAAATTCGAGACATCATGTACTATAACTTTTACGTGAATAATAAAGAATCTCATATGTTGCTTTTCGCTTGAATAAAGACGCTATATATAATTCTTTTTGGTTTGTTAATCGATAGTTGCACTGGAGTCTGATTACATTTGAATTTGTATCGAGAAGTCCCACATGGAACGGGGGAGGAGGTGTAAATCGCTCTCTAACAAAGATGAAATTCATATACAAGACTAACTCGAGATATCTAATTAATGATAAAAGATTATAGCTTCATATACAAACTCAAACTCGAACAAGGGCGTATTTATGTGTTGGAACATGGGGCATGTGAAGTCATGCTTCTCTCTTAAATGCCATGTATAATAACATATTATATTTCTTAAAATTTCATTAAATTTAAATGTGCACACCCAAGCTCAAGGAGTCTTATGGTGCAATGATTATTGGGTATACCTTTACAAGTAAATTAAAGGTAGGTTCATATCTCAATTTATAGGCATTTCTATTGTCCTCTATTGTGTTCTAATTAAGTGTTTTTCCTTTTTTTATTTGATTTATTCATTCAAAATCCCAAATTTAATACATTGAAATCCATAATCTCCCTTTGTCATCGTAAAATTTTATATAAGTAAAACTAGTGAATAATATAACATGGTTTAATGATTCCAGCATTTTTGATCTGAAGTATAGGTATATGTGTTAAAAATTACTAAAACTGCAAGAAAAATTTAATCTTAACCTATAATATCTAAATAGTAATGAATTTATGGTAAGAACCTAAGGGTAGAACCCGTCAAATATAAATTCTAGATTTACCTCTTAATAATATAGTACCGCACCCATTTTTTTAGAATTCTAGATTCGTTTCTAAACTCGAAATCTCTGATTAAGAATAAAAATCGTATATGTTTCATATTAGATACATGTCAAATCAAAATGGCGTAAGAATAAACTAGTTTCCTCTACATAGAACAAGAACTAGTTCATCTCTTGTTATCTATTGGCATAGTATCATAAGTACATCCACCAAGAAACAAGCCCTTTAATTCCTTCTTTTTAGTATTATTTTCCGAACGCTCTATTCCACCTTGGTCACTATGGTATATTTCACGAAAAATAATAGATTCTCCCGAGCTACGAAAATATAGAGATGTATGAATTCATCAAACAACCATGTAAAAGCTAACGTTCTTTTTTTGTTTAATTTTTATATATTTACAGTGTATAAAATATTTATATGATATGAATACTTATTAGGTAATTATAAGTAAATTTCTACTATACATATTAATGGGTGACAATACAAGAAAAATATTTACAGCGACCGTTGTGGAACAGTCACGAATTTCGTCCAAATTGATGAATTACATTATAAAATTACAAAAATCTGTCATAATTTTGTATGAGTCTGTCCGTCATTATTATTCCGTCACAAATTTGTGATATTCTTGTAGCGAAATTATTAAAGTAAATATCAAATATGATAATTGCACTAATGATACAAAAAATATTTGCAATAGTGTTTTTAACTTGTATCATTCTCCCTATGAAGTTTATCTTTCATGTTATGAAACATCTGAAAAGCCCTTTGTTTACCCTTTAAAATGGATAACAAATGAATTTATATGCGGTTTTAAGGTTATGTGGACTAATCCAATACAAGTGATTAATAACGTTAGATAGGCAAATTAAAGATAGAATAAACAGCCAAACCAGTAGTTATATTGAGTCCAGGCTCGATTATGAGCTTTTCAATATTAGCTTGCCTTCGGTTCGGAGCGAAATACTTATGAAGAACTATCAGCTAAAATAAGAACTTTGTATGACTTTTAGAAGCAGAGAAATGATGATAGGCTATAATTACGTATGTTAGTCGATTACTACACTCTAATTTACTGCACTTTAATTGAGTTTGAGCTTTAATCGCTAGTGTTTTGCACTAACAGTGTGTTTTATGCCTTGTGGGAGTGATTCCGAGCTATGTAGATGTTATGGAATGAATTCAGTGATTTGGAACTTTAAAGTTTGAGTAAAAGTTCAAGGAATTAAGCCGGGATCGTGTTTGGGGGTCAACGGATGATAGTTAGAGCGAACGAAGACTCCAGTAGGCATATTGCGCACTGTCTAATAAAATAGATATAACCTTTTGCTCAGAACTCCATTTGGGCTCCACAATATATGGTTGGAAAGCTAACTCAAAGGGCTACAACTTTCATTTTTTATTTTTTTCCAAATTCGAAACGGAACAGGGTGAAAAATGCGCGTCAATAGCGGGATCGCGCTCAGGTCGCGCTCGTCAGGCAGAACACTGGGCCACTAGCGCGACCACTAGCGCGATCGCGCTAGTCAAACCCGGGAAAATGTCCTTTTTCACATTGGAGAAGGTATAATTGTTTGGGCCCAACCCTACTTGGTATATATACATGGAAAAACAGTATTTTGAGGGAGGAGGACGTTTTTGAGAGAAAAACACAAGCACAGAGCTGCCGTGGAGGCCGGGTTTCATCTTTTCTTCCACCAACTTAGTCTTTTTATGCTTCTTTGTATGATTTGTTGTTTTGCTACCATGTCTATGTGGAGTTAAACTTCACGTTCTAGGGTTGTGGTTCTTTCATGACTATTGTTATTCGGATATTGATTTTGATTTCTTAGTTTATCATATTGGTTTATTTATTCAATCCTGACTTAATTATTTGATTGCTTGATCACCAATTGAATACTATCTACGAATCTAGAGTTGAACTCGAAAGTGGGAATTCTAGATTGCATATAGGATTGAGTAGAGCAAGTTCTTGAACCTGGGCATCGGGGAACGGATTTGCAATTAGGATAGACATATACCTAATTGCCTTGCTTGGTTGAAATACAGGAATTATAAATGCGTTCTTGTTGATTCTAACTCCATAGACATATAGGCGTTAGGTTAGCTTGAATAGGCGAGTAAGAACTCGACAGATTCTTATGAGCAATATTAACCCTGTCAACCAATAAACTGTATAAATTAATTAGTCAATTCAATTGAAAAATACAATAGGATTGTTAGGTAGCCCATAACCCTAGATCGTTTTCATTACATTGATATCATAAAAATCTGCTCTTTCTCTCTGTTAAAAGTTCATTATTTATATTCTTTATTTAATTAGTTTAGAACCAAATACTTCTAGGTTTAATTCTTGTTTAGATAATTAGGATAGTCTAATTTAGTTAATAGTTAATCGCAAGTCCTCGTGGGATCGACATCTGACTTTTAGTCACTTTATTACTTGATGACCGCGTATACTTGCGTGAGTGCGTTTGGCCGCAACAAGTTTTTGGCGCCGTTGCCGGGGACTTAGAAATTAACTATTTTTCTAGATTAGACTTTTACTTGTATCTTTACAAGTTTTTTTTCCTTCTCTTTTTGTAAATATTTTATTTTTATAACTATTTGATTTTTCTCTTAGTGTGTTCTAGTTTTCTCAGCATGACATCTGGGGATGAAATATTCGACGGTAAGGTTATTGATGAAGACGCTTGGTTGACGGAAGACTTTTATAGTCCGTCTTTTTTGGCTTGTCATGACCTGAACTCCGGGAGGTCTAAATTTGAATATGGGAGTAAGGGTTGGTATTGGGAAGAATATTCACGATTAAGGGAATATGAGGAACGACGTTGTCTTCTAACAACGTTGGTGAATGATTGGTCTAAGGAGAGAGATGATCTTGCACATAAAATTGATAATTTTGGCTTGGTTGTACATAACTTAGATGCAGATTTAAGTGCAAAGGTTGATACGTTTAACGCCCAACAATTTAATAGTGAGTTGTGTGAAGCTGAAAAAAATCTTCTAGACCAAATTAAGGAGTTAAAACGAGAATGCCAATCACTAGACCATGTTTTTCTTGAGGATGCCAATATTGAGAAGAGTGCTCTAGAGTCATGTGAGGGAGTAGATAACATTACTTTGGGAGACTTGAGTGTGTGTAAAGATGGGGATGCAAATAGTAGTAAAATTCATGAGTTAGGGCGCACTAGACCTCATTCCAATCATTTTTCTACATTGTGTTTAGATAGTGAGATACTAATCAAGCCATCTGAGCCTATGGGAGAGTCAAAGAGTGAGGATGAGAGTGCCTATATTCTTGAATTTTTTGTGCCAGAAAGCAAAAATTATATTCCCCATCTAAAGGCCAAGAAGTGCATAGTGAAAAAATTATTACTTGGCCTGATTATCATTATAGCCCCACCAAAGGAGCATAGCCACAGACTGGATGCCATGTTAGGGGTACAATTCATAAGTTTAAGGTGGAGACAAAAATTAGTTCAAGTCGTGCCGCGACGTTAAATTAGGCGCTTGTTGGGAGGCAACCCAACTTTACTGCTTTCTTTTATTTTTGTTTATTTAATTTATTTTTATTATTTTGTAGTATTATTTTTGTGTTTTGTAGGAGTAGGAGCATGGAGTCAAAGCCAATAGGCATGTGCAAAAGCGTGAAGGAGGTTGAAACTAAGTGTGAGGTACCCGCACAAGGGATCATACCTGGGAGAAGTCTGAGTATCCCGTGAGCTGTTAGTGCTTCAGCCTTTGGTCTTTCAGGGAGTTTCTTGTTCACCCTTGTTATTTTTGCTTTATTTGTGCATTGGGTACACTGCACTCTTTTAAGTGTGGGGTGGAAGATTCTCTGTGATTTATATAGTATTATATTAGTATATTGTTAAGTTTTTTTTTCTTTTTATTGTTAGCTAGCTTCTTATTTTAATTGCATAGTTACTAGAATTAATGGAGTACTAGTAGTTTTAGTAGATTAAAAAAAAAATCAGAAAACTCAAAAATAAAAAAATAAAAAAATTTGGGACTTTTCCCGACGATGAATCTCCTAGACAGTTTTCTTGAGGGATTAAAGTTTAAACAAAAAAATATCTTTTAACTTTCTTTAGGTAGTAATAATCCCCCGTGGTTTTTCTTTATGCCTCGGTTCTTTTTCATGGGATGTAGTTTGAACCGGGTAGTAGTTTTTCCTTTTATATATATATATATATATANATTTTTTTTAGGTAGCAATAATCCCCCATGGTTTTTCTTTGTGCCTCGGTTCTTTTCCATGGGATGTAGTTTGAACCGGGTAGTTTTTTTTTTTTTTTAGTAGTAGTTTAGGGTAAGTAAAATAGGAGGAAGAAAGAATGAGATAAACCTAAGGAGCCCTTCGACTTGTTTGTATAGTAGCATATTTAGGTCTTTGGCATGTGTAGTATCTTCCCTATGATTTTAAATTATTGATGATGCCTTGCTTACTTGGATAGCATGTTTTGTGGCGCCTATGTCTCATTTTCTTGACTTATGTTCATTTTGTGCTTAATGCTTAATATTTCGTGACTCCGTGAAGACTTGCATTTGTTTGAGAGTCGGAATGGGATCGTCCTTAATGAGTCATGTGCCATGTGTAGTGAGGTTTTTGTGTAGTCCATGTATTATACTTGTGTCTAGAACTTGTCCGGTTTGTGAGTCGAAGCGAAATTTTAGGTGATGCTCGGTTTGAAAAATGATTTTAGGCTTTCTTTGATCTTTTTGAGCTTAATTGCTTACCACAAATAAAATTTATCCCTAGCCAACCCTTTTGAGCCTATAGACTTTTATTTGGCACCCACATTGCAAGCCTATACCCTTTTTATTCTTAATTGACATTGTTTTGATCCCTTTTCCTCTTAAAGCACTTTAATTGTGAGCTGAACGCTAAAAGAAGTAAGAAGGAACTAAGTGTGGGGTGGCTTTTGAGTGGAACCAATAAAAGGAAGAAAGGTGCACTTTTTTTTTTTTAAATAATACACCACTAGCGAAAATTGAAAAAAAAAAGAATAATCTGGAAAAAAAAAAAGAAAAAAAACTGATATGAATACATTGATGTATTGTTCTTGATAGTGGGTATGAATTAATGTAGTGCTTAAAGAAGAAGGGAGCATTTTTGGGGTGATATTGTTTCTGAAAGTGAAGTGGATTGAAGAATTTATGCTTAAAGTTGATTATGTGATGTGTTAAAGTGCTTAGGAGGGTTAGTCACTATTCCTAAATATATCCTAACCGTCCCTTAGCCCACATTACAACCATGAAAAAGACCTAATTGATTTTAGATCGAGCGAGCCTACATTAGTAGAGATTTACATTAAGGGAAAGCCAATGGTACCAATTACATGCATGTGACTTCTGTTGTGAGGGTGAGCGATTTTCTTTGATATATGTGCGCATGAGATTCGAATGTGTGGATTCAACTTACTCTCTTGCCTTGGTTGTGAGAGTACATGGTTTCACGAAGGATAGGTAACATTATTAGACTTCTCTAGGATGTTGGGTGTCCAAACCATGAGTGCACTGTGACATTGAGTCGGTTTTTGAGGCTAGAATTGTTGTGAGCATATTGTCTTTGTTTGAATATTTTTGAAGAATCACATAAGTAAAGGGAAGTGTATGATGATTGCATATGCTAGAGTTTAATTGTTGCTATCAACCATAATCATTGGTGTAGTGTGCTTCGAATATGTTAAGTGCTCATAGATAGAGTAAATTTTTAGTTGACTCGAGGACGAGCAACGTTTAAGTGTGGGGTGTTGATGATAGGCTATAATTACGTATTTTAGTCGATTATTACACTCTAATTTACTGCACTTTAATTGAGTTTGAGCTTTAATCGCTAGTGTTTTGCACTAACGGTGTGTTTTATGCCTTGTAGGAGTGATTCCGAGTTATGTAGATGTTAGTGATTTGGAGCTTTAAAGTTTGAGTAAAAGTTCAAGGAATTAAGCCGGGATCGTGTTTGGGGGTCAACGGATGATAGTTAGAGCGAACGAAGACTCCGGTAGGCATATTGCGCACTGTC
Source organism: Nicotiana attenuata (assembly GCF_001879085.1). Lineage (NCBI taxonomy): Eukaryota > Viridiplantae > Streptophyta > Magnoliopsida > Solanales > Solanaceae > Nicotiana > Nicotiana attenuata. The sequence continues at coordinate 101,369 of NW_017671941.1, read as the reverse complement.
TAGTAAAATAGATATACCTTTTTGCTCAGAACTCCATTTGAGCTCCACAATATATGGTTGGAAAGCTAACTCAAAGGGCTACAACTATCATTTTTTACGTTATTTCATATTCGAAACGGAACAGGGTGAAAAATGCGCGTCAATAGCGCGATCGCGCTCAGCTCGCGCTCGTCAGGCAGAACACTGGGCTACTAGCGCGACCACTAGCGCGATCGCCCTAGTCAAACCCGGGAAAAATGTCCTTTTTCACATTGGAGAAGGTATAATTGTTTGGGCCCAACCCTACTTGGTATATATACATGAAAAAATGATATTTTGAGGGAGGAGGACGTTTTTTAGAGGAAAACACAAGCACAGAGCCGCCGTGGAGGCCGGGTTTCATCTTTTCTTCCTCCAACTTAGTCTTTTTATGCTTCTTTGTATGATTTGTTGTTTTGATACCATGTCTATGTGGAGCTAAACTTCACGTTCTAGGGTTGTGGTTCTTTCATGACTATTGTTATTCGGATATTGATTTTGATTTCTTAGTTTATCATATTGGTTTATTTATTCAATCCTGCACTTAATTATTTGATTGCTTGATCACCAATTGAATACTATCTACGAATCTAGAGTTGAACTCGAAAGTGGGAATTCTAGATTGCATATAGGATTGAGTAGAGCAAGTTCTTGAACCTGGGCATCGGAGAACGGATTCGCGGTTAGGATAGACATATACCTAATTGCCTTGCTTGGTTGATTTACAGGAATTATAAATGTGTTCTTGTTAGTTCTAATTCCATAGACATATAGGTGTTAGGTTAGCTTGAATAGGCGAGTAAGAACTTGACAGATTCTTATGAGTAATATTAACCCTGTCAACCAATAAACCGTATAAATTAATTAGTCAATTCAATTGAAAAATACAATAGGATTGTTAGATAGCCCATAACCGTAGATCGTTTTCATTACATTGATATCATAAAAATCTGCTCTTTCTCTCTGTTAAAAGTTCATTATTTATATTCTTTATTTAATTAGTTTAGAATCAAATACTTCTAGGTTTAATTCTTGTTTAGATAATTAGGATAGTCTAATTTAGTTAATAGTTAATCACAAGTCCTCGTGGGATCGACATCCGACTTTTAGTCACTTTATTACTTGACGACCGCGTATACTTGCGTGAGTGCGTTTGGCCGCAACAAGAAAACAAATGTATATTGCTTTGGTATGCGTGTTACAGTATATTTTGAGTAAAAACTATCTCCTTTATATAGTAGGAGAGTTTCATCCCTTGTACAATTCTAAGAAAGGTTAAAAATCTTCTTTTTCGTTAATTACTGATCAGCTGCCGATACGGGCCCAGATTCACGCTGTGATACCCAGCCTGGCGCGGATATCACGGCCCTTCGCTAGCCGTGTGCAACTGTTTTGTAGTATTTTCCGGAGTCATGGGGCTCGAACAGGGTCTGGGGGCGTGGTGTCGATAGCTTCGAGGGCAGGTGTTTTGTTCGGGCCTTGATATGAGAGGTTCCCAGCTTCGAGTTCGATTCCTTGAAGTTACGTCCTTGCTTCGTTTTGTCCCACCGAAAAATCAGGGTGCTCATTAGCCCCGGTTTTACCCGTATACACCCTTATATATGGTGCATAGATAATGTTTTTATCTTTCATGTTATGAAACATGTTTTTACGTCACCCAAGAGGAAGAAAGATAATAATTTTATAAGTATTTGTAGTTGATTTAAAAGGTCTTCAAATTAAAACATAGTAGCAAATTTCACTATCAATCTGATTATATACACGCACAAGCTTATGTCATTATAGATTATTTCCATAAGTTTTACTTTGTCCATATATTCGTCATTGTTTAGAATTCATATGAAGTACTTCCTCGGTTACACTTTGAGTGACATATTTAATATATACTAGTCTAAGGTTACGCGCGTTGCGCGTGTACCTTACAATGAGTTTATATTTTCTTAAAATTGCATAAATATTATTAAGTAATGTATGTGAGATATATAGATGTAAAATAAAGATTAAACAAAATTTTAAATCTCTGAATATGAAGAAGGTTAATGATATTTATCTGACTAAACAAAGAATTGTACTTACTTTTTATTCTATGTTTATTCACTTGTCTTAAATATAAAGTGTACCTTCGATGGCATGGAACGTGTTGTAATTTACTTTTAATTTTATCATTCAATTGTTTTCTAAAAGTATTCGTAAAATTTCTTACAAAATAAGAAAAGGTAAAAAAGAAAACATTCCTAGAGTTCTTAACATAAATAACAAAAGAAAATACGCATCTAATAAAGAATCATTAGTTATTTTATGTATGAAAATCTTGTATTTAAAAGTTTTATTATATTGCCTAACAAAGAGAAATTTCTGGTAGGCCCTTCACAATCAGCATTCATAGAGGGAAGAAACATCTTGGATAATGTAATTCTAGCTCATGAACTAATCAAGGGATACAATCAGAAAACAGTGTCACCAAGATGCACAGTTAAGGTAGATATTAGAAAGGCATATGATTCAGTGGACTGGAACTTCCTAAGGGCTCTTATGCTGGAATTTGGTATACCTGGTAAAATGGTCAAGCTCATTATGGAGTGTGTAAGCACAGTTTCATACTCCTTATTGATCAATGGAGGATTAACACCAAAGTTTCAAGCAAAAAAAGGATTAAGACAAGGTGACCCAATGTCACCTTATCTCTTTGTCTTGGTGATGGAGTACCTGAACAGATCCTTGAAGCAACTGAAATCAAATCCAGATTTTAACTACCACCTTAAATGTGCAAGACTGGGAATAGTTCACATCTGTTTTGCAGATGACCTTGTTAATGTGTTATAGAGCTGATAGGTGTCTATTGAACTCATGATGAAACAATTTGAAAAAATTTCCACAGCTTCAGGATTACAGGCAAATATGGAGAAGAGTTCTTTTTATGTGGCAGGAATATCTAATCAAAACAAGCAAGAGATACTAGAGAAGCTGCAGTTCACTAATGGAGAAATACCATTCAAGTACCTAGGAGTTCCTTTATCCTCAAAGAAACTCACCATTAGTCAATACATGCCTTTGGTGGATAGGATTGCAGCAAGGGTCAGATGCTGGACAGCAAGGTTTCTATCATATGCAGGCAGGGTCCAACTAATCAAAGTGTGTTGTTTGAAATGCAAACATACTGGGCACAAGTCTTCATGATTCCAAAAAAAGTTCATGATCTGGTTACAGGGATATGCAGGAATTTTCTATGGCATGGAAGCAATGAAGGAAGAAAAGCACCTATAGCATGGGATATAATTTGCAGGCCAAGAGCAGCAGGAGGACTGAACATTATAAACTTCTCTATGTGGAATAGAGCAGCACTAGGAAAACTGTTATGGGCAATGCACAGAAGAAAGACAAATTATGGGTTAAGTGAGTACATATCCACTATATANAAGCCCACGTCTCGGAATCGGGTAAAATTTACATTTTCAGAATCCTCATACTCTCACGAGTCTAACCATATCAATTATCCAAATCTAATGTCAAATTCCCAATCAAAACTCGAAATTTAGGTCTAAGAACTTTCTCCAACTTTTTCCCCAATTTTCATCCCAAATCCGAAATTAAATGACAAAACTAAGATTAGATTAGAGGAATACAACTAGAAAGGGATTAGGAATCGTTAACCACTAATTTGCTCTTCAAAAAACTCCCAAAATCGCCCTCTCCCGAGCTCCAAATTAATTTTTCTAACTTTTGAAACTAAACCCTGGTTCTGCCTCTTTTTTGACCAGTGAAACCGCATCTGCGGCTCTGGGACAGCACCTGCGGTCCCTCTCCTGCGAAGACCTGGTCGCATCTGCGATATCTCATTAAACGGGGCTTTCCGCACCTGCGACTACCTTTCCGCAGATGCGGTGCCGCTTATGCAGTGCCCTTGACCGCATCTGCGGTCAACTCCCTTTTCGCCTCAAACCGCATCGTGGTACTTCAACCGTTTCTGCGGGCTCGCACCTGCGGTCCCCAAGCCGCAGGTGCGGTTATGACAGCTCACTAGCAGCTTCAGTTGTAAACTCTCAACTCCAAACTTCCCGTTAACCATCCGAAATCATCCCGAGGCCCCCGGGACCTCAATCAAAAGCACGAACAAGTCATATACCACTATCCAAACTTATACCAATCTTCAAAACACCTCAAACAACATCGAAACACCAAATCACCATCGAATTCAAGCCTAAGAATTCCAAAATCTTCCAAATTACGCTTTCGATCAAAAAGTCTATCAAACCTCGTCCGAATGACCTGAAATTTTGCACACACGTCCCATTCAACACTACGGAGCTACTACAACTTCCGGAATTCCATTCCGACTCTTAGATCAAAATCTCACTATCGAACCGGAAACTTCAAAAATCAACTTTCGGCATTTCAAGCCTAAATAAGCTACGGACCTCCAAAACACCATCCGAACACGCTCCTAAACCCGAAATCACCCAACGGAGCTAACAGAACGAACGAAATTCCATTCTGAGGCCGTCTTCACACTGTTCCGACTACGGTCCAAATTCTAAAACTTAAGCTCTCATTTAGGGACTAAGTGTCCCAAAACTCTCCGAAACTCCAAATAAATCTTCCCGGCAACTCACAATAGCAGAAACAAACACGGGGAATGCAGTTAATAGGGGATCGGGGCGTAAATTCTCAAAACGACCGGCCGGGTCGTTACATATAATTAATTTCTGTTGATTTAAATTCTTAATATTAGTTCATCTCATGTTTGAATATTTAACCGTAATTATAATTTTATCCACCATAATTTTTTTTTCAAAGAGTAAAAAGATCGATATGACATTCCACTTTTAGATCTTTATATTTGTAAAATCATTAGTGGTATTGGCTCTTAGCAACCTTTTTCTTTCTTTTCTCACACACTTATATTCTTAAAAATTTTCTTAGTTGTTCTTTAATAATGGGGTATCTTTTCTATATTACACGATAAACTAATAATAAAAAATATTATTTGAATAGGAAAGCAGTTCAAATTTAATATAATAATATATTACCGTGGGGATTTTCTCCTCAATTTCAACACTTTATGCAGTCCGTTTAGCATTTCTTTTATTTTTTCTTGGTATTGAATATTACATAGTGGTAATATATTACTAATATGGAGGATTCTTATGAAATTAATTTTATTAAACCTTCCTACATATTTTTAATAAGAATTCAATAGACAAGATTGTATTAATTTTAAAATATTAAATATTAAAAAAATTAACATAAAAGCTATTGTAGTCCAAAAAAAGTTATTACATATATGTCTTTTCCCTATGAGTTCTTCTGTTTAATATTTTATGGCTATTTTGGTCTATCAATGTTATATTTGTACTTTTATAATAATATAGACTCTCATGTTTTTAAATAGATTTGGACAATATAATACGTTTTTAAATTAAACTACTAATAGGAATTTTTTAAGAAGTATATCCTAAAAGTAATAGGATTACATGGCTAAAAATATGTCCATATCCCCAAAGTAATTATATTAATAGAAAATTTAACATGTTCCTAAAGGTATTAGGTTTACATGCTAACATATAGTATTATATATTTATGCCAAAAAATTATACTAATAGGATTCCTAAAGGTTATCATGTCGGATTCCTAACGTGTAGTATTATGTCCTAATACTAATAGGATTACAAGGCTAATGTCTAGAATTCCGATTATGTCCTTTTTTTGTGAGTTATTATGGTTAATATTAAAATATTATTTTTATAATCCAATATTTTATTCATGCTTTTATATTTTAATGTGATATATTTAGACATAGATATAGATATAGATATAGATAAGAGTAAAAGTGATTTAGGTGAATAATTGTCCTCCATTTGTATTTAATAACCTTAAAATTTGGATAAAAATTAGGTTCTCGTTTATCCTTCTATCACAAGATCCGATTATTGAATAGTGATCTTCAAATTCCAATTAGTTTCTCTTCTATGATTTATTTTATGTGCGAAATATTTGTATTTGCATAGAAATTAAACAAAAGGTAGAACGTCCATATACGGTGACTCTGCCGCTTATTTCGTTGCTATAATTCTTTTTATAAGTTGTTTTTGTATCGTGTAGGATTCATAACGTGTGGTATTATGTCCTAAAATTAATATGATTATAAGGTTAATATCTAGAATTCCAGTTATATCCTTTTATTATGAGTTATTATGCTTAATATTATAAGGTTATTTTTGTAAACCAACATTGTATTCATGCTTTTATAATAACTAGTATCTATAAACGTGCGTTGCACGTTAACAATGGCACATGATGGATTACATATTTATTATTTATGAGGAACAATAAACTTTAATTAATGAGAGAAAATTTATATATAATACTACAACATCATTTAAATGTCAGAAAATATTATTACATTAGCATAATACGTGAATTCAAAATGAAAGGATATCATCAGAACTTACATAAATGATCAATTTTAGTCATATTAGGTAGATAATAATGTATTGTGGTATAAAGTTATATAATGTGATGATATCTTATCGAACACTTCTTTATATTGATATTTCTCTTGAAAGTGCAACATATAGCTATCGTGTAAGAAAACATATTGTGATAAATATCAATATTTAGGATGTTTATCCTTGTACTTTATTTATTATAACTACAGAACATAAACATACTGAAACTATTTTCAAACAAATTTAAAAGGATAAAGACAAAAGTTGAATTCGAGGATAAACACATACTTAGAAGCACATTGACCAGTATCATAAGTTCTACATGTATGACGTTATTGTCAAAACTTCTATATACCATACGTGTACTATTATATAAGTTGTTCAGTGGATCTAAGTTTTCAGTAGCATGACGGGCATATTTTTCTTCTAAATCGACCTATATGTAATGGAGGATCAAATTTTAACTTAGTCTATTATATATATGGAGACACTAACATACGTAAGAAATAATGAACTTGACAACAAACATGTATGGTAGAAGGCCATTTGGTGTTAAAGTATTTAAGTATTCTTCTTGGTAGTTATTATTGGTATTATCTTCTGCAAAGTCATAACTGAAAAATATTTTATTTTTACCATAAAACTTAGCAATCAACCTTTTATTTAGTTGATCAACATATTCATTTCTGCTAGCTAAGATAACTTTTTAATTTCTATCATGTAATTTGCACAAATTGTATTTTAATCTAATGATGAAAATATTTTCCTTATTAAATGCATTACTATTACCATTGGGGTTGATAACCAAGTGTTCTAGAAGAACCAAATAATCTTTTATTGGATGTTCTTCTTCGTTTCCTACACGAAGCAAGAAGTCACTGAATGTTGGATATGTTCTTACTATTATATTTCTTGTCATTTGAATATTTTTCATTTGAGGTCATAAGTATGATTTTGGCAAGCTAGCTTTTACAAATTCTGCTTTGATCAATTTTGGAACTACTGATCGTACTTGATAGAAATCACGTCCCAAACTATTACTTTTCCACCAAACGGTCATCGATATCCAATATATCTCTAAAAGTATGAGCGATTGTTTCAATCGTTTGACGCTTAACCAAAAGCGCCTCATCATATATTATCATTTTTTCTTTCCTTATAAATTTTGCACTATTGCTTTGATTTGATATTTGTGATGGTTATTTTAGTTATTTGAAGAGGTATATCCAATTTGAAGTGAGTTGTACGACCTCATAATAAAATCGTTACTGGTACACCACTTGTTCTTATTGCTAACAATATCATGCCTCTTGATCTGGCATTTGCAAGTAATGCATGACATAGGAATATTATTTCGATTCCGCTGGAGGCATCTACAAAGGATAATCCCGCTATGCCAGAGTCGATTTTTATAATATAGTCTTGAAAACTTATTCATGTTCAGGATTTAGCTTTAGTTGTGCTTCCTCAAACACTTATATGGCCTTCTTAATATTATACTAATCTCTTTTACTTTGTGCTCTATTTTTTTTTTAATCTCTAACACTCTTTTTATGGAATAAATTTATGTACCCTAAGATTTTTTTCATTTGAAAAATAATTTTACTCATATGATGATTTAAAAAATAATTTAATTGGATTCTCTTGCTAAATAATTAATTGAAAGATTTGATTATTCGGTTTTAGCATAAAATATAATTTATTTTCTGTTGATTTAGATTCTTAATATTACTTCATCTCATGTTTGAATATTTAACCGTGATTATAATTTTATCCACCATAAATTTTATTTTCAAAGAGTAAAAGATCGACGACATTCCACTTTTAGATCTTTATGTTTGTAAAATCATTAGTGGTATTGGTTCTTACAGCCTTTTTCTTTCTTTTCTCACACATTTATATTCTTAAAATAAATTTAGTTGTTCTTTAATAACTGGGTATATTTTTCTATATTACACGAAAATTAATAATAAAAAAATATTATTTGAGTAGGAAAGCAGTTCAAATGTAATATAATAGTATATTATCTTGGGAATTTTTTGCTCAATTTCAATGCTTTATGCAGTCCGTTTATCATTACTTTTATTTTCTTGGTATTGAATATTATAGAGTGGTAATGTATTATCAATATGGAGGATTCTTATGCAATTGATTCTATTAAACTTTACGACATATTTAAATAAGAATTCAATAGACAAGATTGTATTAATTTTAAAATCTTTAATATTAAAAAAAAAACAACGTAGAAGTTATTGTAGTCCAAAAAACAATAAGCTATTACAGCTATGTCCTTTCCCTATGAGTTCTTCTATTTAATAATCGACTTTTATAATAATATATGCTATCCTGTTTATAAATGGCTTTGGACAACATAACATTTTTTACCCTTTAAAAATAGAGTTTATATTAGACAAAATTGTAATTTAATCATCCTCCTAATATTTTGGATTTAAAAATCAACTAAAATTTTATTCATTAAATTTTTTCTTATTTAAACTATGTAATAAATCGTAATATTTAGGACTTTGAAGTTGATTAAGATTTTAACCTTATAAAATTACTTCCTTATTAGAACTATGTATGTAATATAACTATAATATGTTTCACCTTTAACTTGGAAAATCAAACGTGTATATATGCATGTATCTAGGTCATTATATAGCATAAGTGAAGTCACAGGCTACAAAACTACGGAGAAAGNAGAACCGCGGCAGGCAGCGTATTCTTCTGAAAGGCACCTTTTCCGGACACCTCTTCTGATAATTGCCTATAAATTCTGAGGCAAGGCTCCATTTTCTACACACGAAAAACACTCCAGAACTTCTTTCTTTTTGAATATACTGCATCCTAATTCGCAGTCAATCTCTCTCCAATTCGTAAGTGTGATTTTGCTCCGTTCTTTGAGTTCGTTGGGATCCTGCAGTTTGTATTGCCACTGTTGCAGGAAGGTTTATTCCGTTTTATCCTGGGAGGATTTAATCCATTACCTTGGCAACGTGTGAGGGGGTTAAAATTCCTTAAGGACACACAAGAAAATTGTGGACTCGGAATATTTATGAAACTCTTCTATTTTCCAGTTTCTTTAATTCTTCTAACAGTTTTCTTCTGATTTTTGTTTTAACACAGTAACGCTAACAAGCTTAAGGAATTTTATACTAACGTTTCTGTGTTGAAACATATATTAAACTGTTATTCATATTTTGTATACTGTTTTGGAGACTAAAGCCTTCGTGCTTTCTACTCCAATAATTGTTCTGTCCGGTTTAAAGTATATAAAAATTTTACCGGAATAATAAACGTACGGGTTTGAAGTATATAAAAACTTCACCATTGTTACGTGTTGTATGTTTGGTTTGGTATTCAGTTTGAAGATATCAAAACTTCACTGATTTAACAAAAGTTCTGTTGTGTTTCCAACTCTACAGAAAAGATGACGAACGAAAACCAAACTAATGGAAATATTGTGGGAACGGGAGCTTCTGTTACGAGTGTTGTTGCCTCGTCAAGCCGTTCTACTCCTGCTCATGCTATGGCACCAGCAGAAAAACCCGGAAAGTTTTTCGGTATTGACTTCAAACGTTGGCAAATGAAGATGCTCCTCTATCTTACTACGTTGAGTTTGCAACGTTTCATCAAGGAGGATCCTCCGGTCTTGGCGGAAAGTACTTCGGATGATGAACGACTTGTTGTAACTGAATCATGGAAACATTCTGATTTCTTGTACAATGTCTATAGCGTCATGGAAACTTCAAAAGCATTATGGAATGCGCTTGAGAAGAAGTACAAGACTGAGGATGCCGGACTTAAGAAGTTCGTGGCTGCTAGATTTTTGGATTTCAAGATGATTGACACTAGGTCGGTCATAACTCAAGTCCAAGAATTACAAGTCATTGTGCATGACCTCCTTGCTGAAGGTATGACCCGAATCAATAAGTTTATTAATAAGATTTATCTTATTATTAATTTTGAATCTATTGCTGAAGGTATGGTCATAAATGAGGCCTTTCAAGTCGCCGCTTTCATTGAGAAATTACCTCCGTTGTGGAAAGACTATCTAAAACACAAGCGGAAGGAGAAGACACTTAAAGACTTGATTGTGCGTTTGAGGATAGAAGAAGACAACAAAAATGCTGAAAAGAAGTCACGTGGGAACTCGACAATAATTGGGGCTAACATTGTTGAGGAGGCGCCACAATCCAAGAAGAGAAAGAAGGCTTCTGGACCAAAGAACTACCCAAGCAAGAAGAAGTTCAAGGGTAATTGCCACAACTGTGGAAAATCTGGGCATAAGGCCGTGGATTGTCGTGCACCAAAGAATGATAAGAAGAAGAAGAATCAAGCTAACATGGTTGAAAAAGCTGAAGAAATGGAGGACTTGTGTACCATGTTGTCTGAATGCAACTTGGTAGGAAATCCTAAAGAATGATGGATAGATTCTGGAGCCACTCGCCATGTTTGTGCTAACAAGGAGTTATTTTCTTCTTATGCCCCCGCAGGAACCCGACGAGACAATTTTCATGGGAAATTCGTCTACAGCCAAAATGAAGGAGTTGGCAAGATTGCGTTGAAGATGACGTCGGAAAAAATAGTGACTCTAAACCAAGTTCTCCATGTTCCAGAAATTCGCAAGAATCTTGTGTCGACTTCACTTCTTGTCAAGAATGGATTCAAATGTATTTTTGTTTCCAATAGTGTTGTACTAAGTAAGAATGATATGTATGTAGGAAAAGGTTACCTGAATGAGGGCCTTTTTAAGCTAAATGTAATAGTAGTTCCTATCAATAAAGTGAATGCTTCTTCTTACTTACTTGAGTCAAACACTTTATGGCATTCGCGTTTAGGACACGTCAACTTCAAAACATTGCGAAAGATGATAAATTCAGAAGTATTGCCAAAATTTGATTGCATTAATTCCAAATGTCAAATATGTGTGGAATCAAAGTATGCTAAGCATCCTTATAAGTCCGTTGAAAGGATTTCAAGTCCTTTAGACTTAATTCACACAAATATTTGTGACATGAAGTCAACACCATCTCGCGGTGGGAAAAAGTATTTTATTACTTTTATTGACGATAGCACGAGATATTGCTATGTTTATTTACTTAATAGTAAAGATGAGGCAATTGATGCTTTCAAGCAATACAAGAGTGAAGTTGAAACACAACTAAACAAAAAGATCAAAATGATAAAAAGTGATAGGGGTGGCGAATATGAATCTCCTTTTGAAGAAATATGTTTGGAAAATGGCATTATTCACCAAACAACTGCCCCTTACTCTCCACAATCTAACGGAATTGCGGAGAGAAAGAATCGAACATTGAAGGAGATGATGAATGCGTTGCTGATAAGTTCTGGCTTACCACAAAACTTGTGGGGGGAAGATATACTTACAGCTAACCGAATAATCAACCGTGTACCTCATAGTAAAATACAGTCCATTCCTTATGAAAAGTGGAAAGGAAGGAAGCCCAACTTGAAATACTTCAAAGTGTGAGGGTGTCTAGCTAAGGTACAAGTTCCTAAACCTAAAAGGGTTAAGATAGGTCCAAAAACGGTTGATTGTGTATTTATTGGATATGTAACCAATAGTAAGGCATATCGTTTTCTGGTTCATAAGTCAGAAAATCCGGAGATTCATGTTAATACGATAATAGAATCAGATAATGCTGAATTCTTTGAAACTATTTATCCGTATAAAAAGGAAAGTGAAGTGACATACCAAAAGTCAAAACGACCTCGAGAGGAAATAACAGATGGTATGCCTAATGAGGAAAATCCGAGAAGAAGTAAACGTCAACAGACATCTACTTCATTCGGTCCAGATTTTCTGACTTTTCTGTTAGAAAATGAACCTCGTACCTTCAAGGAAGCAATGTCTTCATCAGAAGCACAATATTGGAAAGAAGCGGTCAATAGTGAAATAGAATCCATATTGAGCAACCATACATGGGAATTGGTTGACCTTTCTCCAGGTAATAAAACATTGGGTTCTAAATGGATTTTCAAGAAGAAAATGAAAGACGATGGTACTATTGACAAATACAAGGCAAGACTTGTTGTCAAAGGATTTAGACAGCGAGAAGGTCTTGACTATTTTGACACATACTCGCCGGTAACAAGAATTACATCCATTCGGATGCTAATAGCGTTAGCCGCCTTGTATGATCTTCAAATCCATCAAATGGATGTAAAAACAGCCTTCTTAAATGGTGATTTAGAGGAAGAAATCTACATGGACCAACCTGAAGGGTTTGTGGTTCCGGGAAAAGAAAAGAAGGTGTGTCGTCTTGTTAAGTCTCTTTATGGACTAAAACAAGCACCCAAGCAATGGCATGCGAAATTTGACCAAACAATGTTGTCAAATGGCTTTAAGATTAATGAATGTGATAAATGTGTTTACATTAAGAACGTTCCAAATCATATAGTCATTGTTTGCTTATATGTTGATGATATGCTAATAATGAGCAAAGACATTGCCGACATTCAAGCTACTAAGCGCATGCTTGCTAGTAAGTTTGATATGAAAGACTTAGGAGTTGCCGATGTAATTCTAGGAATTAAAATCAAGAGGACTCCTCAGGGTCTAGCTTTGTCTCAATCACATTACGTGAAAATGGTACTTGAAAAATTCAAACATTTGGAATTTAGAAGTGCAAGAACTCCAATTGACTTAAATCATCATCTTATAAAGAATAAAGGTGAAAGTACGTCTCAATTGGAGTATGCTCGTGTGTTGGGAAGCTTAATGTACATCATGAACTGTACACGACCTGATATAGCTTGTGCGATAAGTAAACTTAGTCGATTCACAAGTAATCCCAACAAACATCACTGGGTAGCAATGAAACGAGTTCTGGGATATTTGGAATATACCCAAGACTACGCTTTGCACTACAATAAATATCCTGCGGTTATCGAAGGATATAGTGATGCAAATTGGATAACCGGCTCAACAGAAACAAAGTCCACAAGTGGATATGTTTTTACTGTTGGTGGAGGAGCAGTATCTTGGAAGTCTTCCAAACAAACGTGCATCGCTCGCTCTACAATGGAATCAGAGTTTATAGCTTTGGATAAAGCCGGTGAAGAAGCTGAATGGCTTCGAAATTTCTTAGAAGACATTCCGTTCTGGCCAAAACCTTTGGCTCCTATTTGCATACATTGCGATAGTGAGGCTGCAATAGGACGGGCAGGGAGCGTTATGTATAACGGAAAGTCTCGTCATATACGACGAAGACATAACACCGTTAGACAACTACTTTCTAGTGGAATTATCACTATTGATTATGTAAGATCAAAGGATAATGTGGCGGATCCGCTTACAAAAGGCTTAACTAGAGAGGGAGTTGAGAAATCATCTAAGGGAATGGGACTATGGCCGAGGACAAGTCAACATGGCGGTAACTCTACCTAGAATTTTGGATGTTCCGAGATCTAGGTTCAAGGAGCTCAAACAAAGTTGTGATTGACCGGTTCAACATTGTCAAAATAAAATCTTTGGTCCCTTCTCGTGATGAAGACAATGTTCAGTAACAAGGATAGAACTTTACACGTTCTTTAATGATTACCTAAGTTTGATGTGGTAGTTATCAAATAGTGTCAATCTAAAGGATTACACGTTTAGGAATCACCTATGTAAGTGTGAAGTGGAAGCCGCTTCAATGAGAATTCTGTAAGGCCAATTTTCTACGCACTTATGAGACCAGGCGCTGTTCATGGCTGAAACGAACACAACAATGGGAACTAAAAGACGGTTAAGGGTTGATTGTGTGACATATGGTTGTCTAGGTATACACTAAAGTTCGACGGTTCAAAGATATCAAATCTACCGATTGACCGAGTATATCCGACATATGTTCACTACGGAAAGTTCAAAGGGAAACCTACTTATCCAGATGCAATTAATCCTTACTTGCAAATCACACAGCTTTCATCTATGATCTTTCTTGATACACCCATTCCCATTCATGTGGGGGATTGTTGGACTTTAAGCCATTGGGCTTTAAAGATTGTTGGACTTTAAGCCATTGGGCTTTAAAGTAGAAGAAGTGTGAATTGGAAATCGAGGGAAAATTAAATGGAGGGAAAACTGAAAATTTGAAGAAGTGAACTTTTGTCTTGCACTTTGTCCCTCATTGGTGAGGGACAATCACATTTGTGTGCTTATATATAGAATCACTTCTTAAAGCTCTTAAAAGGAGTTGAAGAGAATGAACCCTCGCGCCGCCGTCGCTCGCTCGCTCGGCTCGGCTTCGGCTTTGACTTTGGATTTGGATTTGTCAAATGATCGATCGATAAGATTATTTTTGGACAAAATTTATTTAATTATTTAATAATTAATTAAATATCAAATCACTGTTGAAAATACGCCAGAACCCTGCTGAAGATTCAGAGGGACTCTCTGGCCGCGGTTCTGCCGTAACCGCGGTAGAACCGCGGCAGGCAGATTCAGAGAGCCTCTCTGACCGCGGTTCTGCCGTAACCGCGGTAGAACCGCGGCAGGCAGCGTATTCTTCTGAAAAGGCACCTTTTCCGGACACCTCTTCTGATAATTGCCTATAAATTCTGAGGCAAGGCTCCATTTTCTACACACGAAAAACACTCCAGAACTTCTTTCTTTTTGAATATACTGCATCCTAATTCGCAGTCAATCTCTCTCCTATTCGTAAGTGTGATTTTGCTCCGTTCTTTGAGTTCGTTGGGATCCTGCAGTTTGTGTTGCCACTGTTGCAGGAAGGTTTATTCCGTTTTATCCTGGGAGGATTTAATCCATTACCTTGGCAACTTGTGAGGGGGTTAAAATTCCTTAAGGATACACAAGAAACTTGTGGACTCGGAATATTTCTGATTCTCTTCTATTTTCCAGATTTCTTTAATTCTTCTAACAGTTTTTTTTCTTCTGATTTTGTGTTTTAACACAGTAACGCTCACACTTTATACATGCCTTTTAGAGTCGATCTTTCCTTCAATCCCGTATATAATCTCTAAAATAAGGTGCATCTCACAACTTCTTCCAAAAATTATGTGAGTCTAATCATTAAAAGCCAAGTTGGAATACTATACAAAGAGAGAAGGCTATTATACGAAGGGTATGTTATCCGAGAAGAAGTAGGCAAAAAAACTCTACAAAGAGAGAAAGAGTTTGTGTTTTCTTTTGGTTTGTAAATTATATCCTTGTAAAATATTGGAGATGGGGATGGTGCGGGAGGATGAATCCAAAGCTAATTTCGATAGGAATCCACCTTCACACTTTTTCCGTTTCTGCTTGGCATATGTGTAATTTAAATTAAAAAATAATTTCAGCCTTAGGTGATTTACAATTATATCCTTAAATTATACAAATAATTAGGGTTATAAAAGTCGATCAATATTTTGAGAATATTTTAGTCGTTCAATATTTAGGCTAAATTATTCGTGCTTTTATAATAATATAAATATAAATAGATAGATATAGAATATAGATATAGATATATATGCATTAATTACAGCCTGAAGTATCTTAATAACATAAACCTTTCCTTGAAATGGTGTTCTTATATTTTAATTTGGAATGAAATTGTTACATTACAATTTTGGTTTTCGTGTCGATTAGAAGGTACCGTTGATTCTTTATCATTACTGATTCATTCTAAAGTTTCCAAAGATAATTCTTAAAGCGTATATTGATATTAATCTAAATTAGGCAGTTGGTCTAAAGCTCTAATATGCTATGTGATTCTTTATTCTAGTCTTTTCAATAAGAACTTTAGTTCATCAGTCTAAAGATAATGTTGAATTTGTAGCTCTTAACTTGCTAAATATTTATGCTTAATATTTTATTATAATAGTGTCACAAAGAACAGGCTAAAGGCCAAAGTCCCATTCCCATATTCGCTGCCTTCTCTCTAGCCAATAGAGAGAGAAACTTTCGGTGTGAACAACAACAAGAACCCAAATCAATTACCACCAAATGACTGACGAGACATCAATGATGGACACGGTACAATCATCAACGCTGACAACTGAAGAAGCAGATCTGCTCCAACGCATTACACGAAAGTCAAGAACGAAAGAAAGCAAACTGGACCCTAAGGTAAGCTTCAAAGATAGAGTACTTGAAAATCAAATTTTCGAGTCTATGGAGTTTGACTATGACATGTTTACTAATGTGTCACTAGAAGATGAGAATGATATCCCCACAAATCACCCGAATTTTATACCCATCTCCTCGGCCAAAAAACAAAGACTTTACAAACCTTGGACCCAAGTACCAATTATCAAACTAATAGGTAAACGAATGGGTTATACCCTTCTAGGCACAAAAATACAAAAACTTTGGAACACAACAGAGCCCCTAAATCTCATAGACCTTGGCAATGATTTTTACCTTATAATATTTTCGTCGAAAAGTCTGTACACCATTGATGATAGGCTATAATTACGTATTTTAGTCGCTTATTAGACTCTAATGTACTGCACTTTAATTGAGTTTGAGCTTTAATCTCTAGTGTTTTGCACTAAACTATGTATTTTATGCCTTGTAGGAGTGATTCCGAGCTATGTAGATATTATGTAATGAATTCAAGTGATTTGGAGCTTTGAAGTCTGAGTAAAAGCCCAAGGAGTCAAGCCGGGATCGTATTCAGGGATCAACGGATGATAGTTAAGAACAAAACGAAGAATCGACCGGGCATACGGCGCATTGTCTAGTAAAATGCACATAACTTTTCGCTCAGAACTCCGTTTGGGCTCCACAATATATCGTTGGAAAGCTATTTGAAAGGGCTACAATTTTCATGTTGTGCATTGTCGCAAATACCTACTACTGCGGAGCGTGGAGCGGAGCGGGGCGCGCCGCGCCTGTGAAAATTTTCTGCAGCCTGTCAGAATCAACGATATGAACTTTCCCACTATCGCCCCGCATGACGCGTCGCCCCATGCGGCGCGTGCAGATTTTACAGAGTGATTGTCTTATTTCGCGCGGGAGAAAGTGTTTTTGTCTGGGCCTGACCCTACTTGGTATAAATACATATAAAAATGCTATTTTGAGGAGGGTGGACATACTTTTGACATAATTTAGACCTAAGGAGGCTAGGGAGACCGACATTAGACCAGGGATTCGACCTAAGCAAGAACACACTAGGAGCAATGCGGAGAATTCTTCTACGAGTTTTTACTTCCTTCTTCCTATTTTCATTATTGGTTATGAATTCTAGTATTGTAGTTTTGCATACTATTATGAATAGCTAATTTGTTATCTAGGATTTTGATGGAACGTAATGGAGTATGATTTTCCTAATACGTTAATATAGATTTGCTGTAGTATTTTCTCTATTTGTTCAACTACATTTATATTGTGGTTGATTGACGAGCTCTCAATCAACTGTGCCTATTTAGTGTGTATTACTCGGAAGAGAGTGCATATTTAGGTAGTTGTTGAACAACATCACTCCTAACGTATATGAGGGATCAATACGGAGGGTTTAAAGGTGGGATTAAGGATAACAAAACCTTGGGTGCGATCCGAGTGAGTCGTACTTAATGCCAGCTAGCGTAATTCGGGAGGATATATCTAGTAAATTGTGATAGTTACTCGGGAGAGAATTACGACACTCAGAGCTCTCATTATCTGTAGAGAATACTTAGGCGAATTTATAGAAAACGTAGCGGAAAGGATTCCGACAATAGGTGAAATCATAACTCTAGACCTCCTTAATTTTGTCTCTAACCCTTAGTATCTTTAGTTGTTAATTTACTATTTTAAATTGTTAGCTAATTAGTTAAACACAAGAATATTAATATCTATAAGTTAGGAATTGTTCAAGCTTGTCTTCTTGGTGATAGTGAACAGTTGTAGCTAAGCCTTAGTTCTCTGTGGGATTCGACTCCGGACTTGTAAACCGGATTATATTTGCAACGATCGCTTAGTCCTTTTCATAAGGTATAGTTGGGCGTGATTAAATTTTGGCATCGTTGTGGGGGAACTAACGGTGTAGCTGTAGGTGTACATATTTCTAGGTTGCAAGTTTGAACTTTTATTTTATTTTTGTATTTGAGTTTTTTAATCTTTTTTTGTTTTACTTGTTGATTTGAGACATGGCATCTTGGAATTATGAGAGTTTGATATTGGTAACTCTACTTTTGATCCTCCTTATGCATATTGTGGAGGAAACAACCCAGGGCAAAATTATCAAAATATTTCCAAGAGCGAGTTATGTGCACCAACTCAATCTTAGTTTGGAATGTGTGTGATATGTGTGGTGGTCAAGATGGTCACTTTCATGGTTGTGCTTACATTTCTTATCTTCCCCCAACCCCTTACTTTGATGATTCTTCTTTTTCTTGTGAAGTTAATATGAACAAAGAACCCAGGGATGATGACCTAAAAAAGATCGAGGATATGTTAAAGTGCCTTGTGGATCAATATGATGAGATACAACTGCGGGTACAAAGGCAAGATGCAACTATTCGCAACTTGGAGGCTCAAGTGAGTGAACTAGTTGAAGCTTTTAACGCTCAACAAGCCAATATTGTGAGTAGTATCCAAGAAGAGCGTGAATTAGATGTAGAAATTGAGGTACAACTAGAGGGGTCCATAGTAGAACACCAACAATCAATCAAACTAGAATTTGAGGATGTAGATGTTGTAGAAGAGATACTAGAGTCAACCAAGGACATTGAGGATACATATTTAGTTGACTCTAGTGTCATTGATGTTGAGGAAATTGAAAGTCCTAGAGTTCATGTGTTTTTGTGCATTGGGCCTCACTCCAAATATTTTTCTACATTGTGCTTGGATGACGATATGGAAATAGAGTCATCCGAGCCGATTGAGAAGTCAAGGAATGAGGAACAAGGTGCCTACATTCTGAAATTTTTCTTGCCACAAAGACAGGACTACATACCTCATCTAAAAGCCAAGAAGTGTAGAATAGTACAATGGTTACTTGGGCCAATTAGATTTGTTCCTCCACCCCTGGAGCATAGCCGAAAACTTGATGCCAAACTGGGGGTTCAATTCATAAGCTCGAGGTGGAGGCAGAAAGTGATTCTCGTCGTTCCGCGACGTTAATTCAAGCGCTTGTTGGGAGGCAACCCAACTTTACTGCTTTCTTTTATTTTTTTATTATTTTTTTCAAATTATATTATTTTTGTGGTGTCGATTTTTGATTTTCTAGGAGCATGGGAAGCAAAGCTAGTGGAAGGATGCAACAACAAACCAGATGGTTGGAACTAAGTGTGAGGTACCCGTACGAAGGACCAAGCCCAGGAGAAGTCTGAGTACCTCATGAGCTGCTAGTGCTTCGGCCTTTGGCCTACCAGGGAGTTTCTTTTACCCTCTTATTAGTATGGTGTGCATTGGGGACAATGCACAATTTTGAGTGTGGGGTGAGGAGATTGTCTGGGTGACTTTCTATGCTATTTTTGTTGTTTTAGTTTAATTGACTATTTTTATTTTTTAGAAAAATGAAAAAAATAAAAAAGATTGGACTTTTCCTGACGATGGATATCCTAGACTATTTTCTTCTGGGATTTAAGTTTAAAGAAAAAAAGATAAAAAGATTTTCTTTGTAGGTAGTGTAGTAATTTCCCTTGGTTTTTCTTTGTGCCGCGGTTCTTTTCTGAGGATTTTGTTTGAACCGGGTATAGTTAGTTTTATTTTTTAAGGAATAGAAGCCATTGTGTCGTGTTTTGAATTGAAGCAATATCTCTTGACTTGGTTATGCCTTGAGCAGAGTGAGTACTTTGGTTGTGACGTTTAGGCTCAGTTTTTGACTCTTGTAGAAGTACCTTAAATTGTATGATCTTAAATTTGTTTAACTGCTTTGACTAGAGTGTCTTGATGAATCCAATCCTGAGTGAGTTATGTGCCATGTGTGTGTAAGGTTTTGTGTTATTCTGTGTGTGCATTTGATGTCTAGAACTTGCCCCGTGTGTTTGCAAAGCAAAATAGTAATTTTGTTCAGTCTTGGAAGTGATATAGGCGTTTCTTTGTTGAGCCAGATATGTATATTTTACCTGCCTAATTGTTATGTATCGTAGTTAACCCCTTTGAACCTGTAATCCTGTTTCTTTGGCAACCACATTACAAGCCTTACCCATTTGTTTGAATTAACCATCTATTTGAACCTTTTAACCTCTCATGAGCACTTCAATAGTTATGAACTTTGTAAAAGTTAAAGTGTGGGGTGGTTGGCTTGGCTTTTGAGTGGAACTAATGAAATAAGGAGAAAGGTGCACTGTTTTGAAAAAGTAAGAGCCACTTGAATTGGAAAAGAAAAAGAAAAGAAAGAAAAAAAGTAATTGTATTGTTGCGAAAAATATTCCTTGATAAGTGGTGGTTCTTGATGTAATTGTGCTTAAAGAAGTATGGGGTAATATACATTGATGTGAAGATGGAGTTTTGGTTTGATAGTGGGGTTTTTATATGTTAAAATGTATGTATTAAAGTGCTTAGGGAGGTGTAGTCACTCTTATATTTAAATGTATCCTACCCGTCCCGCAGCCTACATTACAACCAAATAAAGTCCTACTTGATCCTTGACTGAATGAGCTCGATTTGTAGAGTAGTACACTACGGGCAAGCCAATGGTACATCTTTTGTGGCATATGAATGTTATTTCTGAGAGTGAGTGAATTCTTTCTATCTTGAGTTCCTAAGTGTTCTTAAATTTTATTGAGTGTGTGGAACTACTCTCTTTTGTATTGTGAGGGCACTTGATTCATGAAGGAAAGGTAATTTAGTTGACCTCCATGTTAGAGTAAGTGAGCGAGTTGTGAATAATGTGTGGTACTTGTGAGTCAAATCTTGAGGTGAAGATGTTACACTTTTGTGCTTATTCTATTTTAAATATTCTTGGTATGATGAGTTAGGAAAATTGCTTAAAAAGGCCGTGTCTATATAAAGTGTAGTTTGATTGCTCGAAGACGAGCAATGGTTTAAGTGTGGGGTGTTGATGATAGGCTATAATAATGTATTTTAGTCGTTTATTACACTCTAATGTACTGCACTTTAATTGAGTTTGAGCTTTAATCGCTAGTATTTTGCACTAAATGTGTATTTTATGCCTTGTAGGAGTGATTCCGAGCTATATAGATATTATGGAATGAACTCAAGTGATTTGGAGCTTTGAAGTCTGAGTAAAAGCCCAAGGAATCAAGCCGGGATCGTGTTCGGGGATCAACGGATGATAGTTAAGGACGAAACGAAGAATCGACCGGGCATACGGTGCATTGTCTAGTAAAATGCACATAACTATTCGCTCAGAACTCTGTTTGGGATCCACAATATATCGTTGGAAAGCTATTTGAAAGGGATACAACTATCATGGTGTGCATTGTCGCGAATACCCATTACTGCGGCGCGTGGAGCATCACAGGGCGCACCGCGCCTGTGGAAATTTCCTACAGCCTGTCAGAATCAACAATCTAAACTTTCCCACTATCCCCGACATCATGCGTCGCCCCATGCGGCGTGATAGTGCAAATTTTACAGAGTGATTGTCCTATTTCGTGCGGGAGAAGGTGTTTTTGTCTGGGCCCGACCCTACTTGGTATAAATACATATAAAAATGCTATTTTGAGGAGGGCGGACATACTTTTGACATAATTTAGACCTAAGGAGGCTAGGGAGACCGACATTAGACCGGGGATTCGACCTAAGGAGGCAAGAACACACTAGGAGCAAGGCGGAGAATTCTTCTACGAGTTTTTACTTCCTTCTTCCTATTTCATATGGTTATGACTTCTAGTATTGTAGTTTTGCATACTATTATGAATAGCTAACTTGTTAACTCGGATTTTGATGGAACCTATTGGAGGATGATTTTCCTGATACGTTAATATAGATTTGTTGTAGTATTTTCTCTATTTGTTCAACTACGTTTATATTGTGGTTGGTTGACGAGCTCTTAATCGACTGTGCCTATTTAGTGTGTATTACTCGGGAGAGAGTGCATATTTAGGTAGTTGTTGAACAACATCACTCCTAATGTATATGAGGGATCAATACGGAGGGTTTAAAGGTGGGATTAGGGATAACGAAACATTGGGTGCGATCCGAGTGAGCCGTACTTAATGCCAGCTAGCATAATTCGGGAGAATATGTCTAGTAAATTGTGGTAGTTACTCGGGAGAGAATTACGACACTCAGAGCGCTCATTATCTGTAGAGAATACTTAGGCAAATTTAAAGAAAATGTAGCGGAAATGATTCCGACAATAGGTGAAATCATAACTCTAGACCTCCTTAATCTTGTCTCTAACCCTTAGTATCTTTAGTTGTTAATTTACTATTTTAAATTGTTAGCTAATTAGTTAAACACAAGAATATTAATATCTATAAGTTAGGAATTGTTCATGATTGTCTTCTTGGTGATATTGAACAGTTGTAGCTAAGCCTTAGTTCTTTGTGGGGTTCGACTTCGGACTTGTAAATCGAATTATATGTGCAACGACCGCTTAGTCCTTTTTATAAGACATAGTTTGGCGTGATCAACCACAGTCCTGAATATAGACCATGGTTCATTGGATCCCTGTTTCTCTCAATTGGGAAATGGACATTGAAATTTAATCCCAACAATGTCCAAATTACCTTTTCCACCATATGGGTGCGCCTACAAGAATTACTTACAAAATACTATGATCTAAGTATACTTCAAATAATTGGAGGCACGATCGGTAAGATTCTCAAAAATTGACAGTTGTACGGCACACACAACACGGGGAAGGTATGCCACATTCTCTATTTTAGCACCACTGGGCAAACCTTTACCTATAACTGTTATGATTGGCAAGCATCAATAGGAAATGCACTATGAGGACACAAACTCACTTTGCACAACTTGCGGATGCTTAGGTCACAATCACTATTTACAAAGTAGGTCTACCCAACAGACGGAGCAAAAAACATCAGAAGAGCAATCAACCCAAGGTCAATGGAAAACACTCGCATACACAAATAAGAGGTACGCTTTTAACAAAGCCTCAAAGTTAGATGTAGATGGAAAACAAAGAGACAAGGAGAAACACCTGCTGAAAATTTTGAAGAATGTGAAAAAGAAAAAGAAAAAAGGAAAAATAGAATAGAGGAAGAAAAGGAAGAAAAAAAAAAGATAAAAAAGAGACAATTATTACATCAGGAAGCGATGTTACTGCTCATAACAACATTACGTTGGGAACAAGAAATAGGATTGGCTTTGGCCCCGGGAAAGAGGTAACTGGAAATAACCCTTCAAATACCAAGGGACATTTACAGGTACACAACAAAACAGATTTGCCATCTTGATTGACAACGGATGGGAACTTCAAAATAAAAATCCAAAAATAATTCAACCCAATCCAAAACATCATTAAAATTATCAGCTTCGTACACACAATTCCACTTCACATCAATAACTCCACAGTACCCACAGAGAAAAAGCTTCCTAAGACCAGAACCATACATAAAAAAAATACCTGAACACAAAGCAGCTACAAAAACTACCTTTATACGGGCCCCACATAATATCAACCCAAAAGAACAGGGCCCATAACCCCATTCGTCCAATCTGTTCCTTCTTTTGGCCAATACACGGAAAACCACTCACATTGCATTTAATGCACTGACAACTACAACACTTCCGTCTACCCCTACACCTGCCAATACCACTCATTCCTCATCTATCACCCCTAATCCAATCCCTATGGCACAAAAACCAGACCTCCGGTCACCGTCCCCCATTATAACCCCTCTAAACAACTGCCCACCTGAAACATCTCCTACACCTAACCAACTTTCCCATTCCCCACAAATCACCACCACAGCTAGCAATGCCGAGACACTACCAAAATTACCATCGGAACCACCACTACAGCCGCCACCAGAACCACCATTACAAACACCACCACAGGGAAGAAGGCTACCAACCCTAGCCACAAATAACAAACTACTATTTCCAAACGACAATTATCCCAGTCCCAACAGTCATCAACCTCCAAATCTACTACAACCAGATGAGCAACTACATGTACGAGCTAATGAATCAGCAGTGGGCTACACCCTACCATATTCCATAGGATCCCACCAACCACCACACGCATGCAAACCAGGAACCGGCGACTCACACCCAACAACAGGCGGCCCCGATCTTGGAGACAACATACGAACTAATCCAAACGAGCAAGACCTCTACACCAACGAACAGGCAACAACGGCACTATAGTGACTCTACACCCAAGAGGTAGCTGCCATGGACCTTATTCAACAGCTAGGTAACCACAACACACAGCAGCAGCAGGAGTTCCCACTTTCTCCACAGAACTAGGAGGAGATTGCATCCCCACAGGCCAACTGGTTTCTCTTGTTTCCAGAATAGGTACTGCCGGAGAATCTGGACATCGAGGATCAATTAACACCACTAGAGCCATTATCCCATTTGAATATGGAGGAGGCATCGTCTACGGTGCTCGAGCCCAAACGACAGGCGCCAAATATCCTCAATCAATTTTTTCGGAACATCACACTACAGGAATCACTATCAACGACACTCCACGAAAATAGAGAAAAAAGGTGCTTCATAACTGTCCCAACAAACGTCCTGAGGATTGCGATGAATATCCACTCCTACCCACTCTTAATCCTGCAAAAATATGCTATTATGATAATTCCAACACTGACGGAGGAGGACATCCTGATGGACAATGGGGTGGACCACCCACTTGCGCATGTCACTAGCTCCGGGCGGGATTTTGAGGATCTTTAATGAGCCCCAAATGAAGATACTTCTTTGGAACCGCAGAGGGTGTAACCGCCCTGAATTCAGGCGGAGCTTCAAGGACCTCATGGACTGGAACAACTCCTCCAACATCTGTCTGACTGTCTTACAGAGACACGCATGCAGAGTCACTACGACTCATAGAGTTTGTTAATTTCACTGATCTATTTGAGCTTAGTGCAGATGGGGTACTCTGTGTTGATACCCAATTTTTCCCTATGTATTTTTACATGCAAATACTTTCAAAATAACATATATAAGTATGCCCAAGTGCTTTAGTATTTTTCCTAATTTTTAAATCAATTTATTGCCCATTTTAGCAGTATAAAAACCAATAATTATTCCCAAAATTATCATTTTTTTGGTGAATAACTTATTTTATTCTCATATTTATACCAAAATGTAGCTAGGGTAATTTCTATGTATTTTTACAAATTTATTTGGTATTTTAAAAGCCAAATTGCATATAATTGCCATTTTAGCCTATTTTCAGAATTAACAACATTTTATAATTATGAAATTGGTTCCAATATTTTTAAATTAATATTTTTATATTATTAATGATCCAGTACTTTTAATTTGTTTTCGAAATCATTTTTTTACTATTTTTATAAATTAAAAGGAAAAAACTGGCTATTTAAAATATGGCCCCATTTCGTTTCAATTATGGCCAAAATTGATCCCCCTAATTGACCCAATTTCAAACCCTTAGCAGACCAACCCAATTTCAATCCAACCCGCCTCCGACCCAACCAATTTAACCCGCCCGGCCCTCTCTTCCAATCCAGGCCGTTGATCATTTTGATCAACGGCCACGATCATTCCTTACCTTTTTAATCCCCAAAGACTACCCTAATCCCCCTCATTATCTTCTATCAGCCGCCTCTGAAATTCCTCTCCTCTCAAACTCTCTCGAAACCCTAGCCTCTCTCATCATCTTCAACCTCAATCTCACCGGAATCCATGGACTCTCAGGCCATGGATAGCTTAAACTCATCTCCCTCTGCTCTTAAACACTTGGTACTCGAAGGTTCGAGGTCTGACCTCGAAGGTTTTCGTTCAGATCTTCGCCGATTCAAGGTTCTATGGCCATCTCCGGCCCAGCTCCGGCACACTATGGTATTTTGAGCCTGGTTCTGACTTATCCGACTCAGATCGGACCTTTTCCGAGCCTTTCTCATTCTAGGGTTCTTCTGAAACCCTAACTATTCGAGGTTCTCTCCGATTTTTCTTAGATCTGTCACATATCTGTGCTCTACTTGGGTTAATAAACAATTTCCCCAATTTTTTCTTTCAAAATTATCTTTTAAAAACCACTTCTCTTCGATATTAGGGTTTTCTGAAAGGTTCAAAGTGTTTCTCCAACTTTTCTTTTCCTTTCTTTGTGTGTATTTATCACACATGTGCTTGTACTGCTTTCTTATGCTATCTTCTACTATACATGTCCTTCTGTGCTTTGTTTTTCTACTGTGATATCTATATGTTCTTTTGCTATACTTTTTCGGTATTTTTGTGTTCTTCTACTGTATGTATTTCCCACTGAGTTCTTAAGTTTATTTGCCTTCTACTGAACTTTGTTTGAAGTTCTTCTAAAAGACCTCTTTAAACATATTTCCACTATTGTGTTCTTAAGTGTTATTGTTTTCTCTTCTACTGAACCCTGTTTAAGTCCCTTCTAAAAGGTTTTTCTTAAAACATGTTTCTTCTACTACCATGCTGTTATCTCATTAATGCTTCGAGTTAGTTTCTTCACTCTGTTTGATATGAATTTTCTGTTGTATTTGCTTGTCTTCTCATGAGATTCTGAAAAGAAATCTCTGAGCCTGTTGCCTCCTCATCTCTGTATTTGACTCGAGTCAGAAACCCTAGAATTTGGGGGGTTTCCTCCGAGTTTGGTCATATGATCAGACTATGGTTCTGTTTGAGAACCCTGGACTCTGTCAGACTTATTTCTGAGTCTATGAACTAAGTTTGAACTTCTTTGTTTATGATTCTGAACTTTTAAATTCTTCTATGCTAGACTCTTCTACCGATTAGCATGATAGTTCTTCGTGCTTAAGCGTGGCTGTATGCTTTTATATGTGTGATGAATTCTTTCTTCCGAAAAGGTTTTCCAACTTATGATTGATTCAGAATCCTTTTTTAGGTTTGATTGATTGTTACTGATTTTCCTTAAGTCAAAATCTTTCCCATCTTTCTGACTTGGTTCATTCATACAAAATCTTCAATTTTTGATTTACTAGCTGTTAATTGATTCCCTTGCCTTATTTGCACAAACCGTGTACTATCAAGACTTTTTCCTTAAATATACCTCTATGTATTTACCCCTCTTGTACCGCTTTGAAAAGGTGTTTGATTAATCTCTTTCCTTAATTATTTTTACCCGTTTGAAATCAGAATCCCTTAATTAAAGGGAAACCTTGTGAAATTGATTTTCAAACTATTTTCTTACCTATTTCTGCTTGCTTTCCACACTATAAAAGGGCATGACCCTTCTGCACTTTCAAAAAAGAACAACACATTACACGATTAGCACACATTACACACTTCAGACACTTATAATCTCACAGTTCTCTTCTAAACTCATAGCATTCTGACTACTTGTTTGCACTTTGGCTTTACAAGACTACTGCTTTCTTTTGCTTGTTTCCTTGAGACTGGTATGTTCTAGTTTTGGTTTAAGCATCATCCCAATGTGTTTACTTACAGCTTTTACATCCATGTCTATTTACTGTTTATGTGAAGTTTAAATGTCAATTAGCATGTTAATTTCCTTTCATCGGTTTCTGCTGTGAATCCCTGCACCCCTGTTTCCCTCTATGTGCTTTGAGTTGTAGTTCAGAACATGGCAATATGCAAGTTATTGCCCATGTTT